>NC_141612.1:24849680-25002180 GCF_047967505.1 Dipteris shenzhenensis
TATTTAAGAATTAATTTATTTTTATCATTAAATTATTTTATGTTAGTTTATAATTTTATTTTTTAAATTTTACCTTAGTTTATAATTTATGTGTGTACATAATCTTTATTTTATTAGTTTGTATATATATTTTTATTTAAATCAAAATTAATAAATTTAATATGTAATTATTTTTTATTTTTGAATTTAAGTTTAAATATCTTAAATAATGTTTTGCTAAATTAAATATACTTTAATTATATATGAAAAGAATCAAAATTTGTTTATAACTCTTGTCTTGTAGGTCTAGGTAACCTATTGAAATTAATATGAAAAAGAAATTATTTCTTGCCTTTTCTTCGATTCGACGGTTGGTATAGCTTAGATTAGTATAGATTAGTTTATCCATAGAGGAGAGAACTCCAAAACAACCCAATCAATGCCATGCTCAAAAATTCCCAACTAGTTCCTAATTTATGTTAGTCCTACATTCACATGCGGTTTCACACTCATAACACAACCCTATGAGCAAAGTTTCAGATGATAGATGAAAAATTAGAGTCGGAGTTTTAGTGGGCACACTGTAATTGTTAATCATGGACACATCATAGTTTTATTTTTTCTCATCTCATTGTAAAGCCTTATTGGCTATTATTTTTTAATTTATGTATATATATTGAGCCTTGTAAAGCCTTTGAGGCTATTTTTGATCATCCATTCAAAGATTTTGTTGAATGGACACACACACAATTGTATCAATGGACACATTATAACTTGGGCACATTACAATATGATGGGCAAAATGCATTGTCTTTTAGCTTGAGCACATTACAGTATGATGGGCAAAATGCATTGTCTTTCAACTTGGGCACATTACAGTATGATGGGAATAATATAATCTTTCAGTTTGTACTTTAAAGCCTTATTGGCTATTTTATTGAAGCATTGTATTTAAAGTCTTGTGAATTATTTTTCATGTAGGGTTTTCAATTATCATGGAACACTCTCAAGAGATTAGAGCTTTTGTCTTTAGCACCACCTTACATTTTAATGGGAAAGAGTATGCCCTTTATAACTTTGAAGGGAAGTGGACTCACATGCACATGGGAAGAAAAGTTTGGTTTCTCATTCAAAGAAAAACTGAGCTACATCTTATGATGTTGAGGAAAGATATGGAGCAACATGAGGAGCCATGGAATGCAAGCTTCTCTAAGAAAGATATAACTTCTAGCATGGTTGTGGGAATTACGATAGAACCAAAGAGCCCATACTTAGATATTTTTGTGAAGTGTTCACAACCTTATATTGGGGGCTATCATTTTATCTTATCAAGAGGTCTAAACAAGTTTGCAATGCCACCTCCTCCACCATTAAATTTTACAGAATTACCAACTCCATTACAGGCTCTCATGGATGGATGGAGTACATTTCTGAGTGCAGAGGCAAGTAGGTTGCATCAAAAGATTATGGTTGAGTACTTTAAGAAATCATCACTCAAGATAGACCATGAATTCAGTCAAGAGCAGGGAGGGCACAAGCAGGATGAGAGGGATGCTAGTTTGGTTCAAAAATAGAGAGGGCACGAGAAAGATAAGGTGGATGCTAGTTTGGTTCAGAAACAAAGAGGACACAAGCAGGATGAGAGAGCTCCTAAATTGGCTCAGAAGTAGCCTAGACAAGGAGCCCCACATCAAGGGTCTGCACGCAAACTCTTTGAGAAAGAAACAGAAGCAGATGCTGCATTTGAACAAAAAAATGAAGAAGCAACACAACCATTGCGGCCTAAAGAAATACAAAAGATAGAGGAAGAGGAAGGATGAGCCATGGCGACGTTGGTGCAACCTATCAAAGGAAAAGAAAGATGCAAAATAGAAAAGATTAATATTGCAAGGGCCACAGTTCCAAAGGCTACTTTCAAAAAAAGACAACGTTCCTACTTTCAGAAAGAACATGTAAAAGATAAAGAGGACAAAATTCCAAAGGCTACTTTGAAAAAAAGGCAACGTTCCTCCGCTCAAAAACTTCAAGTACAAGAGAAAGAGGAGGACATAGAAAATAGAGAGGAAGAAGAGTCAGATCAAGAGATTGAGGAAGATCAAGATGAGCTCATGTCAATAAAAAATCTCAATCTGCGTCTTAATAAGATGATCACAGAAGATGATGTCGGATACATGGGGACAAAATCCCTATGTTGTGAATGCTCGAGATGTGGAGTCAATAACTATTTTTACTAATAATAGGAATCTTGATATATCTTATGCGATGCAAATATTCAAGGCTTTGGTGGATGGCAAGAAGCTTGTGGTCTCTAATGTAGTCTTATGTCCAATCATGTTCTATCCAAATATAGGTAGCCGTGACAATGGAATTATGTTTGAAGGACCTACCATTTGAGGGGACTTTCAGAAAATTCATCACACAAAGCCTTTGACAAATTATACATGAATAGGGTGAAGAGTCAAATTCCAAGAAATTTTAGAAAGAGGCAAAGAGAAATTTCTTGCTGCATTGTAAATTTAATCGATTGATGGGGTCAGCAATATGCATATGCCTGTAATGAACTTGCTAGACAAGCAAGAGACTCCAAAAGACTCATTGGAGAGAAAATTTCAAAGGTTCTTCCCTTCAATTTTTATATGGCCACAATATGTATTTTTAAGCATCCAACAAAATATTTGATTGAGTCCAAAAGACTGAATCATGATATTTTTGCAAAATGTAAGATAAGCTCGACATCAAAAATCCTAATGAAAGCGAGCTGTCTGTGGACAACACTTGGTTCTCCAGCAACACATTTGAAAAGAACTGCCATAAAAGAGGATACAGACACATTAGTCAATTTTTATACATGTTTAAGTGCAGTTGTACCAAGGGGAAGTCAAGAACGGCGCGAAGAATCTCTCACAAGTTTCAAGGTAGCAAGAGATAGATATACAGGCTACACAAGTATAATTTTTTGACTTAATGAGGTGTTTGAGCAAGTTGTGGAAGTTCGCTGTGCATACGAGAAGCATGAGGTTACTTATAAAGGTCCTTTGTTACTATCACAAAAGTCAAAGGTTGAGAAAAAAGAGGTGACAGCAAGAATGTGGAGGCCGGTAAAGTATTTGCCAGATAGCTATGTGAAAATGGCAATAGATAAACTCCTCAAGAAAGAATGGTTTTTTGGCATGAAGGACAAACATCATTGCATGGAGGAGTGCATCAACATACAGGTAAAACGTGATGCAGTGGATAGTGTAATTAGATATTTGCTCATAGAAAAAGATATCCCTATTGGGGTCAATGCAATATTGACCCTAATATTGTGAAGCATATAGCCACTTTATCCATAGCTAAGGAAAAGGAATGGGCACATAAGTGGATGAAGAATCAAGAAGATGGGGCCAAAGTAGTCACCTCATTCATGAGAGCCCAAATCCCACCACAAGTGATTGTATATGTTGAGAAGCTTGTGAATGAGCATAAACTGAGAATAACAAGTGTAATCAACCACGACTTTCAATTCATGTGAACATCACTTTAGAGTCTGGAAAGCTTGTAGCATATAGGGGCATTTTAAATGAGGACTTTTTACTTGATGACAAGTTGGGATAATCCCCAAGTATTCTTTATTGATGAGGCTTCTTTCAATGATATTCACCAATTCATCGATATAATACTATATACCACCATTAGTAGAACTGGAATTCGCAATATTGTCATTTTTGTCAATAAAAAAAATGAGGAAGAGATACATAACACTTTGGAGAAAGTTTATGCCTGTGATTACAAGATCTATAATGGTGTGTATGCATCCAAGACCAAGCAAGAGAGAATGTGGATTAAAGATCCCATGCCTTGAATCATTCCTCTTATGCAAGCAGAGTCCATATCTTGACCAGTCCCTACAACATAACATAAGGGGGACTTCCAAGAGTTTGCATCTCATGCTAGAGGAGAAAGAAATCCACAGGTCCTCTGATCATCAAGTGCACTCCAAAATCTACGAATGTCCTACAAAAAGTAGAAGTCTTTTGATTACTATGTTGGAATACTTGCAATCTCCTAATTGGGAGGTCACCTTATTACGGATGGGATATCTTTTCAAAGATCTTCTCAAAAAAGGATATTCCAATAATATTATTGAAAGAGAGGGTGGGGCTGAATACTATGTGACATTCATTGATGATGCAACTAGGAAAGTGTGGGCTTATGCTGGGCACACTTCCACTTGCAAGCTGATCTAACTACAACCACGAGAAAGAGGTAGAACATAAGAGGATTGGAGATGATGACATGGAAGATCTTGATGGCTCCTAGGATAAAGACGAAGGTGATGCACAGTTGATTGCAGACGATGACATGGATGATCTTCTTGGCTCACAAGATTACGCAATGAAATCACGGACATATATCCTAGTATGACCCTTTACTTTTCTTTTACAAGCATTAGATTTAACTATAACTTGTCAATCTCACAAGATTTTGTATTTTTTATAGACGGCAAAGGGGAAGGAAGAAGAAATGAGTTCACTTGGATCTAAAGTCCGGAAGGCCACAATATTTTCTTCAAGTTTAATCGATATGGTGATTGTTGGAAAAACTGCAAGTGAAATATTTAAGACGCTAAAAGGATCACCAAAAGACTTTCCTAACATAGAGAGTCAACTGCATCGCTTATATGGAAACTCAAAGCTACAAGAAACTCATAGAGGTTGCTTATATTGAGTTCCCATATAAGCGACCTCTATATTGAGGTTGTTGTCCAAATGATAGATATTGAGGTCGCTTATATGGAAACTCATACATATATACATACATATGTATGTATATATGTATGTATATGAATAGTAAACTCATAGAGGTCGCTTATATTGAGTTCTCATATTGTAGTTGTCATTGGACAGCAACCTCAATATCTATCATTTGGTGCAGAAGAGTTTCAAATACTAAGATATCGAGGGAAAGAGGTTAATGATAAAGTTATAATGGCTGCCCTCAGGTTTGATACAAACTTTATCTTGGCTTAGTATTTATATATTGATTAAATATAATGAGCTAGTGTTTGGTTATTTTTGATGCAGTATAATGATGTCTTGGTTTCCTCTAAATTTTGGAAAGTGTGTATATGTCATAGATTCCTTGCTTTCTACATGGCTCAATAATAATAAAAAGTCAACAGAAGATATTTGCACCTGGTTGTATCTCTCAATATGGACAACATACGAGTTATTGGTTTTCCATATTATGAGGTGTAAGTGACACTGCAACCTCATATTTACTTTTGCAAGAGGTAAGATGAAGTAAAATAATAAATATTCTTAATTGGCCATGCAAGAAACATTGGATTTTGGTGGCTTTGGACCTACAAGCCAAGAAATGCTATTTTGCCAATTCAATGGCAAGATATCATGGCAATGTGTTAGCGTAAGTATACTCTTAATGCATTGTAACTTTTGTGGTACACTTACTCTTAATGCATTGTAACTTTCATGGTATGTATCTTTTGTGATGCACTTATTCATTCCCTTGTATGTTATGATGGATAGGTCTACATTAAGGCTAATAAGTGCAATTGAACAAGTCACAAGGTATGATTGTGACTTGCAAGAAGCAATGGACTTACAACAATGATGCGAGGTTGTAGAGCAAAATGATCCATACAGCTATGGGTGGAAAGTCTGCTACAACTGCAAGTTGCTCCTCGATGAAATATTTGATGTGAAGGGCTCACAATCCTAAATGTCTACATATTTTGATGTAGAACTATATACATTTATGGCTTATACCATTTGATACGTAATTGCTCAATCTCCAATTAAAGTAATTGAGACACCCAAGTTTGCATCAAAGACTCTCGAGGAAGTAGAGACTCAATATACACCCAACCCATCATAGCCTTCAAAGGAGTCTACTTTTGAAGCATCACAATCGAGTCCAGCCACCGCAAAAGTAGAGATTCAACATACGCCCGAGGAGTATAAACTCAAAGCATCAGAAGGGACTCTACTCATGGAAGTAGAGACTCAATCTATGGCCAAAGCATCACACCATTTTGGGGAGTCTATGCCCAAAGCATCCCAGCAAAGTCCACGAGTGGAAGTAGAGACTCATTCTACACCACGGGCATCACAGCCTCCCATAGAGTCTATGCCCAAGGAATCACCATCTACCCCACACTCAAAAGCAGAGATTCAATATATGCCTAGAGAATCACAACCTCCACTGGATTCTATGCCTAAACCATCACAACCGAGTCCACGATTGGAAGTAGACAAAGTCTATGCCCAAAGGAAGAGTCCATATATGCCTAAAGCATCAAAGCCTTGAGAGAAAGAGTTTATTTCCAAAGCATCACAATAGAGTCCACAACAAGCATCATAATCCACTTCATTGTGAAGTTTTATGATGGGGTTTAGCATGTACATGAGTTTTTTTTGAAGTAGAAAAAACTTTATTGGCAAGTGATGCATGTAAAAGTGCAAAGTTTCAAAACTTTGTATTTGTGATTTTGTTGCTCATAATGTTATTTTGGTTGATTTTATTAAATGTGTGAATACATAATGGGCATGTAGCTTAAATTTGATAGGTTATCAGTTGTTGATTTGAAAGTTTATTTTTTCAAGAATGTTTTCATGTAAATATATTTAAATTTTTTGTCACAAAAAGAAAAGGAGAAAAGTTTCTTTTTCGTAGACATTAGCTTTTAAAATGTAGTGCAATAACACATTTTTAATAGTTGACTAGCTATATTGCCTTTACATAGATATAAAAAAACTAGTAAAAAATATATGACAATGATTGGAAATCTCTATTTCTAGCATGCCATCGAAGCTCCTCACACAAAAGCGCACAGTTGGGAGGCAGCGCCATCTATTGTATCAGTTCTATAGTAATCAAAATTTTGATTCTCCATACTATCTGCTTTTCTCTCTTGCGTATGAGATCCTGTTATCTGTTGAGCACAGATGTATTGTTTTCTTACAATCTCCTCTCTTTTTCTCCCTTTTTTCTCCTCTCTTTTTTTCTATTTTCCTCTCTTTTCTCCTCTCTTTCCTTCTCTTTTTTTCTCTCTTTTATCCCCACTTTTTCTCTTTTCACTCTCTCTTTTTCTCTCTTATCTCCTCTCTTTTTCTCTCTTATCTCCTCTCTTTCCTCCCTTTTCTCCTCTCTTTCCTCCCACGTGAAGCCTTCAATAGTCTACTATTGAGCAAATAGATATAGACTTTTGTCACTCTAATTCAAGAATGTAGGAGTCTATAAATGTTTGCCCAATGTCAGGTTGTAGGATTCTAAGCTTGCTCAATGTCTTATAGGTATTCTAAGCTATAGGATTAGTGTACCGAATCATCATTATTCAAAGACTATGTATGTTTGAATTGTGATAGGTTGCTCTAGATTGCACCAAATACCATGCCCGCATCAAGAGATGAGATGAAGAAGATGCTAACAACGGTGGGTATAGATTATGATACCATCCATGCTTGCCGTAATGACTGTATTCTCTTTTGTCATGAGCATGGAGATTTGGCTAGTTGTTTGAAGTGTGGGGAACAACGATATAGAGATGACTTGTAGGGTGAGCGGATACCATTAAAGGTCTTGAGACACTTTCCCATCATTGCAAGAATATAGCACATGTTCCCATGCAAATCCATAGTGGAGTTGATGACATGGCATGCATCTCATCAGTCCACTGAAGACACATTGAGGATTCTCGTAGATTGTGCAGTTTGAAAGGACATAGACAATCAGTGGCCGGACTTTGTGAGGGATCCACACAACTTACATCAATGGATGGCGTGAATCCTTTCGAGTTACGCTCGACATCTTGGTCAACATGGCCCATAGTCTTGGTGAATTACAATATCCCACCATGGCTAATAATAAAGAAGAGACACCTCATGCTTGCACTAGTACCAGGGAAGTACAAGGCCAAAAATATGGATGTGTACATGGCACCTTTGATAGAGGAGTTCTAAATCTTATGGAGAGGAGTGCGGGTCTTTGATATTTCCAGAGCTCCTAGACATACCAATGATATTTTGGTCAGGGGTATCTTGATGTGGACCATGCATGACTACCAAAGATATGGAGAGTGTGCAAGTACGTGGTTGTGTCTTTACATGTATAATATAGGATTATGCTTTTATGACTCTCTTTCGCACGCATGTCTTATACTAACACATTCATGCACGCGTGCAAGACTTGTTACAAGTGGGTACCATGCTTGTCCTCTTTGTGGACCGGGTTTGAAATCTCTTGCACAATACTCCAAACATATGAGGAAAATTTTTTATGAAGGTCATGCTCGATACCTTTTGTTAGACCATCTTGCGCGTGAAGGCCAGCTTGATCCACGACCACCATATTTGAAGGCAAGTGACGGGATTCAGGCTTGGAGGGTGAATGGAGAGGAACCTCCTCGTGGTATGAAGAGGCTATCGATCTTTCATGAGCTTCCTTATTGGGGTCAGTTACAAATCAATCATCTCTTGGATCCCATGCATATCTTCAAGAATGTGGGGGCTACTATTTGGGCATACTTGGTTGGTTCCAAAGACTCGAGAGGAGTGCGAGAAGACTTGCGTGCTATGAATAGGATGTTTCGTTTGTGGCCCCAAGTGCGTGCTTTAGGAAAAGTTATCCTCTTGAAAGCAACATGGATCCTCTCTATGAGAGAGGAGGCAGCGGTCAAGGCAGACATTGCCTCTTTTCAAACACCCACAGGGTATGTGCATTTCTTGAAAGGAGCATTTTCAAAGGACAATAAGCTTAATGGGCTCAAGTCCCATGATTGGCACAAGGTCTTACAGGTATTCTAAGCTGTAGGATTAGTGTACCGATAATCGTGATGCATTAGTGTAATTATGATTATGTTATATTGTTGACATGACTTCTTTGTTGCTTTGATAGTTCATCCTCCAAATTACAATAAAAGGGTGCTTACAAGAAGATGTTAGAAATGCTATATTCAAGATCAGTGGTATTGTGAGGTATGCTTACTATCAAATTGATTGATTGCATTTTCTTCACTTTAAGCTAAATAATCTGTAGGCTGATTATGAATATATCTTACATGGGCATGTGAAATAGGTGGATATCTCAAAAAGAGATCTCCATATCGAGCATCGAGAAGGCTAGGTGGAATCCATTGAAGCTGTATGCTTGCTTGAGAAGCACTTTCCCTCGAGCATTATGACAAATCAAGTGCACTTGCTTGTGCACATAGTTGATGAGGTGGCCATTGCAGGTACCATTCATAGTCGGTGGATGTTTTTTCTCGAGCAGTTTATGAAAACTTTGAAAGGATTTGTAAGACAAAGAGCAAGACCAGAAGCAAGCATGGCAGAGGGATGGCTTGTGCAAGAGTCATTAGTATATATCACAGAGTTTCTTGCATCCATGGATCTCGATATGCGGCAAGCTTGGCATAACAAGGATGATGATCGCATTGTTGGTGAGGTTCCCCAAGGAAAAGGGATTGAAAGAAAGATGAGTGAAGAGCAAATGGAGAAATTCAATAAGTTTTGTATCCTCAATAGCAAGGAGATGCAGAAGTGGATTGAGAGATATGAAGCGGCCAAAGCAGAAAGAATAAATCAAGGACGAGATTCACAGTAATGTATAGGCGATCGCAACCATATCCACGGGATCTTGCCCTTCTCCCCACTCACATGTCACTTGATTGGCTACAACAGGCTCTACGTAAAGCCGAACGTGATGGAGAGACAATAAACGAGCGCGAGTGAGAGTTATCATCTGGATGTATGATGCATGTAAGTTTCTTACCTCTTGATGTAATTAAGTAATTATTTGTGACAATACGCTATAAAATAGATGCATCTTCATTGTTTTAATGATGCTATTTTACAGTACAAAAAGTACATTGCATTATGGTCATGTGGACGAAATTTTTGCGTGGAACGCATCGATTCAAAGAGAGTCATGTATGATTGTGGAGTCATGGCTAAATTGACACAAGATAGCTGAGCAAGTGCTTTGGATACGAATCTTCTCTCCTCACACTTGGATTATTGTGGACTATACGCGAAATCTATGAAATTGATTTCAGACGATTTAGTATTTTCATTCTTGATGTAAAATGGTTTAGAACTATTTACAATGATCCCCATGCGATAGTGAGAAAAGACAGTAGTGGTTTATTTGCAATAGACTCCACCAAACTTTGGACCGATGAAAGTGATACTTTTGTTCTTCCCGAGCACTATGAGCAGGTGCATACTAATGATTTAATTAATCGAAGCTTTTGTCTTTAAAGATCCATTGATACATGTACTTAATCATAATTTCATATATATAATTGATGGCATTTGGTACCCATTTTCAATATAGGTGGTTTTTCATCCGAATCGTTCTGATCCAAGATGGCGGTACGTGATCCAAGTTGCAAAATTTTGAAGATAGAGATGTGGATATGGAGATGCCACTACCAATTCCGGATCCAATTGATCCAGATGGATCTAGCAAAGAAGATAAAGATCACAATATGAGCCAAGAGGAAGATATGCATAATGACATCGTACGGGAGGAAGATGGAGATCACGATATTGAGGAAGAAGATGACGATCATCAAGAATCACCACACTTTATTGAAGAAGATAATCAAGTACTCTTACGTACGATGCTAGAGTACGATGATGAAATAGGAGATCAAGTCGGTATAGAGTTAGAGATAGACTTGTTTGGCACGTTAGACTTGGCTCAGGATGAAGCCGTTGATGTAAATGCTCTTCATTGATTTTTGTCATCTCAAACTTGGACATGAGTAAATGAGCTTCAAAGGCTTGATGTACATGCTCTTGTACTTTTATTCTCTCAAAGGATCAAACATGTATGAAAACGAAAAAAAATTTATCATTGGGAAAAACTATCTTTTAAGGTTGGTATGGGAAAACAAACTCTCTGTAAAACATCGCTATAGGAAACTATCTTAGTGTTGCTATATAATGACCATTACCAATCTGATAAGAGTCGCTATATAGTGACTTTAGGCAGGCGTCGCTATATAGTGACATTTTCCTAAAGTTGCTATATAGCGACCCTTAACGAAGCCCGCTTCCAATACCGACGATTAGCGGCCTGCACATGCTAAACATCAGTACTTAAGCATCGCAATAGGATCCATGTGTAGTAGTGTAACATCTACCATGAAGAGTACATAGGTTTAGAAACTCGTATCTGCAAACATTTCTTAGGTGACCCTCAAAGACAAATTGGAAAGTGTAAGGGTCCGGGAGTGGAAAGGGTGATTGCCGTCTTGGGTGGTCAGCCAATCAGCATTGCAGACATGATTATGGATGAAATAGTTGCATGTCACCAGTCTCAACTTATCACTGAAGAAAGAACCATGGGTCTTGAAACCCCGGGCAAGCAATTGGCGACTATGGAAAGTTGTTCACAAAGTGCAACTGCTCATAGTAGTGGTGTTAGATCCCTTGCACAATCGGCAAGCTACTCGAATGTGCAGATGGAAAGAGGACAATGTAGTAATGGGCCTCCATTCTTGGGCCTCATTCTAATGCACATGCATGTGTGTTTCAACAATCCCTCGAAGCTTCCTTCAAAGCACAACATATCAAGAAAGAGAAACAAGATGTGTTTGAAGCTATATGTTGCACGAGATATCCGTTGAGCATGGTGCAAAGCCCACATTGGAAAAAAGCCATGGCCTCTGTCGCTAACGTTGGCCTAGGTTTTACAATGCCTAGTTACGATGATGTATGTAATAACATGTTGGATGCTTACTATAGTAGGATGAAAGAGGAGATGCAACAAGTGGTTTATGATGGCATTGAGAAGACTGCTTGCACCATCGTATCAGATGGATGGAAGAATGTTAGCAAGCGGCCATTGATTAACTTCATGGTTGTGACATTCAAAGGGGAGGCTTTCTAATAATCAATTGATACAAGCAGTGATGCTAAGACGGGAGAATTCATTGTAGAGCAGTTAAGTAGATGCATTGAAGAAATTGGTCCTGACAATATTATTCAGCTGATCCTTGATAATGCCAAGAATTATCAAAAGGCTAGGAAAATTATAAATCATAGATATCGATGTATTTGGGCATCGCCATGCTCATGCCACTGTCTGGATTTAGTCTTGGAGGATTGGTACAAAACACCTAAGACAAGCTTCTTAAAAGTTGGTGTGGATGAGGCACAAAAGGTCGTGTTGTACTTTCTTAACCATGAGTGACTACTAGGCATATTCAAGACTAAACAACCTGCGAGTCACCCACTAGAGCTTCCAAAGCTAGGCAAAACATGCTTTGCCACAAACTATATAATGAGGGAGCGGTTGTTAAAGCAACAAGCCCTTGTAACGGAAACTCTATTCAGCACCGAAGCGGTAGAGTGGATAGCCGAGGCATGCTCAAACGAGGCTTAAACAACTCTCATAGTGAATTTGGAGACCTAAAGGCATTGGTTAATAACCCGATGTTTTGGAGGAGGGTATCCGATGTAGTGGAAGCTATGAAGCCAATTTGGTTTGCAATCCGTAGGTTGGATGTGAAAGGGCCAAGCATGGGAAGTGCTTATATGACATGGCGGACTGTTGAGAGGGATGTTTTGAAGGAAGATGTGAGGCCCGACGAAGGTGGGTATAGCATTACAAGACGAACTGCATTGCAAAAGATGGTGGGAAAATGATGGAATCAAGCTCACAACTCTCTGCACTATGCTGCCCATATATTAGACCCGCAATGGTGGGAATATCGCACAAAAAATGATGTTCAGATAGTGCAGTCGTGGCATGATCTTCTTGGACATTTCTTTGAGGATAGGATAGAGTATGCCTCTGCTATTAGAGAACTGTCAACTTTTCGAAAAGGAGAAGGATTGTTTGCTTATCCAAGAATCAAAGAACTAGCAAAAGGATTGTTTGCTTATCCAAGAATCAAAGAACTAGCAAAAGATATGCCAGCATGGAGATAGTGCGAAGAGGGTGGGGCTTCCACGCCTCATTTGCAAGCCTTGGCCATGAAAGTGTTGTCGCAACCTTGTAGCAACTCCTCTAGCAAACGCAACTGGAGTAACTTTGTGCATTCCGTCACAAGAAACCACTTGACATCGAAAAGATTGGAAAAGCTATTTTACCTCTATGTGAACGGTAGAGTTTTGGATGATGTAAAAGGGGTATCCAGCAATGGTGATATGCCAAAGTGGGTACATACTGATCTTCTAGGTCCCTTGCATGATGCCTCGATACTGACTCACCTTGAGCTGAATTCTAGTGACTTAGAAGAGGAGATGTTGGTTTGATGGTTGGTTATAATTGGAACATGTTATAATTGCAAAATTTTAAACATGTAATCCTTTTGAATTGCTATTTATTTAAAATGCAATTAAAAATGCCACTTAAAATGCAATTCTCTTAAAATGCAATTTATTTGATATGTAGTTTAATTTGATATCAAAGTGTTTGTGAAATATTTACAATTTTAATGATAATTAATCTATGATAATTTTCAAACCTACAAATTTTCACATCAACAAACATAATAACGGATCATTATCATATTATTGTACATGGTATTGACTTTGATCATAGTTTACATTTCAAGCCACAGTCACTGGGTGAACTTTATACATGTGCTTAGTTTCCAAAATTTATAGTTATAGATTAAGTGGCCAAAAAATTATCCTAGGAAGCTCATTTTACAAAAATTGCAGGCAACTGCATGTGAGGTCCATATCTTGTTGCTAATTTTGCGAGCCGCATGAACAATTGCATCACATGCAATTGTTCAATAGAACTTTAGCTTGTAGGTGCTCATTCTCGCTCGTCACCCACCGATACTTGATCATTGCATCACGCACTATGATGCTCAAAAAGGTAAGATCTTCCCCTGTAGCACTTTGCATTGCCGCTTGTGAACCCTGAGCATGTGGGCCGTCTACACCTTCATCTTCCACGACTCCATGCACGTTCATAAATAACTCAGAACTCATCATGGAAACTACACAAGTGCACAATATGGCTAATGAGTACACTCTATATGATATAACAACTACAACAATGGACATGTAACAAAATGGCATGTACTTGACTTATGTGAAGTTAGGCTCCCACATTAGCAGGTGGTGTTGCAACGATGGGAACAATGATGGATTGTGGTTGCGCTGGCCTTTTGCCTGGTGTCCTGGGTTTGTCAGCAAAATCTACAAGCACATCCAACACAAACTTTGCATATAACATCTTTGCAAAGTAAAGTGGCACAGCCCCGCTATGAGGCTTGTCAGACTTGATCATGCAGTATATATAGTACGCATTCTCCCTCATAGTGGGGTAGTGGCAATTATTGATGGGCCACCATCCATGTGAGGCATCGCCACAATCCCATACATTAGCAATGTCCTCGTTGGTCACCACTGTGTTGATGCGGTTCCATTTCCAACCGTTCAGATTATGTAATACACTTGCATTGGCAATTGCACGTGCCTCATCTCTTCATCGGTAGGAGGGTAGCATCAGCCATGTCCCTCATGTGCTTCATGGCTTGCTTTCCCCTCACGCTTGGATCTTGAGATGTGTATGCAGCTTGCGTTCCACATTGCGATGCAGATGCCATGGTGACTCATGATGGAGGGAGCAAGAGAAGATCTAAGCACCGTGTGAGATTGAGCCAACCATACCATATAACATACGCCAACCATACCATATAAAAATTTATCTAACTAACAGAATGAAGGATTGACCATGATCGATTAAATTGTATGAATATAAATGTCAAAGTCTCACAAATTGTCACATTTTTAAACCCACATTAACATTTTTCAAAGACATTAAACTTTGGCAATCATAGTGCTTTTATTCAACAACATGTCTTCATTTCCTCAATGGGTCACATTGCCACATCCTCGTTTACATTGAAACTATGCAGTTTTGTTAAAATTTCTCCCATGGAAGGTCACTCCTATGGATCAATATTGCAAAGCGCATTCCCACAATCAACAAGAGCTTGATTGCAATGTCACCCTTCAGGAAACTGTCACTGAGAGCATCTGCAGAATCTATGAGAAAGTTGGCAATTTACCGAAGTAGCCATCCAATGGCAAAGAAATTTGACTCTAATGCCCATGCGCCCTTTGAATTTGCCCGGGTAGTAGTACTGGCATATAATTCTGGTGCTAACCATGGAAATGCCTTGGGAGGAGCAAAATCCGGGTCTTGTGGATAGTGACTTTCGGTCCAGTGGAGGCTTCTTCCCCACTCAGACAGACCTATCATATGTCTCGTGAAGTCTAGCATGTAGTTGGTTGCTTGCAGATTAGTGTGTGCATATCTTTGTTCGTGAACTATTTTCAAACCATTGGCAATAGCAACACAAATGGGCAATGCATGACAACAAAATAACCTTGTTTGCAACCTAGTGAATGGAGATTTCGAGTCAAAGCGAGGTCCTTCTCTAGGATGTGTGGTCTTAACCCATTGTGCATATGTCCACATCGCTGTGAGAGACACATCAGCATATTGTGCACACTTCCACTGATAACTCTTGGCTATGTGAGTACCCCAATACTTGACTGACAGCTCTATGGACAACAATTATCGCTAGCTCATTCTTTAGTGCCAGATGAGCATGGGCATCGTCTGTTGAGATATCGAGCTCCACTCGTGATATGCCAGGGTGACCGTCGGGCATTTATGTCGCCGACTTGTTAGCTGCAGATGCCGTTGGTACACCACCCATGAATAATAGCTGGATGACAGCTATCCTTATCTACTCTAGTTCATGGCTCAGTTAGTATGCCACCTTAGTTAGTTGAGTTTGGTTTGAGACCCACATATAGGGTTCTTCTATTTCTTTGTACTAGAGTTCTTTTGGCATATACAACTAAGAAGAGGAAAACTGTTTTCAGCCTCCACCTTTGTGTGTATTCCCTCATTGTGTATGTGAGAAAGCCACAAGTGAGACTCCTTCCCTCTCTCCCACTATCTGTACATGGTATCAAAGCCTAGTTCGTGGTAAGGAGCTCAAGAAAGCAAACCAAGTTCACGGTGTCCTGGTAAGAGGACCAGTGTTGCTTTCCTTTTTCAAGTTTGGGAGTAAATCTTTGCAGGTAGCACAGCCGGAAGTGTAAGAGTGCATTGTCTCAGATTGAGACGCCCTTTGCGGTGTGGCGAGAGGGCAGTATATGCTACGGGAGGCCATTTCGAGGCCCATTTTGAAGGCGGAAGTTCTTCGCAGGCATTCAGAAAAAGGCCCTGTTTTTGCTATGCGACCACTGCTCTACTGGTCGGTGAAAAGTTGCCGTAAAAATCACATCGTATGCCTGTGTGCAGAGATATTGGGAGTTGCAGAATCATCCTTGTTGCCTTGTGATGCAAAATCATCACTAGGAAGTGATTGTGTGGTCAAATACCACTTTCGTCAGTTTTACAGATCTGCTCATGTGAGGCAAAAGCTGTGTTTTTTGCAGTGATAGAATATTTTGCAGTGTTCTGTAATGGCGTCTGATTCTCTTTCACAGATTTTCACTAAAAAGCTTGACAAGAACAACTTCCAGGCATGGAAGTTTAGAATGATGAATTTCCTTATGGGGGCTAAGTTCATTACAGGAAATGAAGAAGAACCAGTTCTTCCTAATGTTCCCAATCAACAGGAAATGCAGGCATTTAAAGGATGGCATGAGAGAGCGAGAAAAGTTATGTACTGGCTATCAGTATTTCGGATTCTATGATTGTGCATGTTTAGGATGCAAGTACGCCAAAGGAGGCATGGGATACTTTGGCAAAAATGTACAACACAAATACACAAGCCAGGAAAATGCAGCTCAAGCAGGAGTTGCACAATGTGCAGAGAGAAAATATGAGCATCAATGACTACCACATGAAGGTGAAGAAAATTGCAGATGCACTTGCTTCCATTGGGTCACCAGTGGAAGATGATGATCTAGTTTCTATGACCTTGAATGGTCTAGGAAAGGATTATGCACAGTTCCGGACATCCATTGCCGTCCGTGAAAAATTTCCTGATTTTGAGGAGTTGTTTGCTCTTCTAATTTCTGAAGAGCAAAGAAATGGGGGTGCATCTTCTTCAAGAGGAACTTCAAAAGAAACTGTCTTCTACTCAAATGCTGGAAGAGGTAGAGGCAGAGGTAGAGGAGGCGGATCTGGAGGCCGTGGTAGAAATCAAAATATGTAGCAAACTCAAGAAAACTAGTCCTATGGAGGAGGACGTGGTAACTCTAGAGGCAGGGGGAGCCAAAGAGGCCGTGGTGGATGGCAAAGAGGCCAAAATGCAAACAGCAATGTTGAATGCTACTACTGTGGTAAAATGGGTCATATGGCTAAAGACTGCTACAAAAAGCAGAATGACATTATGAATGGAAAATTGCAGCAAGGCAATTATGCATCTTCTAGTAGACAGGGTGATGACAGAAATGAGCATCTATTTATGGTGCTGCACATGATCAATTCTATGACAAGTGCAAAAAAAAGAAATGATGTGTGGTATGTTGACTCAGGTGCATCAAACCACATGACAGGTCATGCAGAATGGATGGAGGATGCAAGGAAAATGGAAAGACCAGGATTTGTGGAGATTGGTGATGATACTACACATCCTATTGTGCAGATTGGTAAAATTCCTTTGTCTATGCAGGATGGGAAAAAGAAATACCTGTCTGATGTATTTCATGTCCCGAACATCACCAAGAACCTGGTTTCTGTTGGTCAAATGGTTGAGCAGGGCTTGCAGGTCAGATTTAATCCTCATGGATGCTTTGTTGAGGATATGAAAAATAATGGTCGCTTGATAGCAAAAGGAAAGAAGAAGGGTAGGATGTTTACATTGGATGCAGACATGCCTGAATTGAGTGCAGCAATGTTTGCACATGGGAATGGTGTAGTTACAGATATTGATATCTGGCATAAACGCATTGGTCATGTTAATATACAGTGACTTAAATCAATGCATGCCCAAAATATTGTTGCAGGATTGCCTAAATTCAAGGTTGCAGAAATAAATAAGGTTTGTGAAGCCTGTCAATTTGGAAAATAGGAAAGGAAACCATTTCCTAGGCATGTTCAAGAGAGTAAGAAGCCATTGGAATTAATCCACTCTAATGTGTGGACTACTAAAGTTGCATCTATTGGAGGCTATCATTATTTTGTCACTTTTATTGATGACTATAGCAGAAAAGTTTGGGTGTATTTTATGAAAAAGAAAAGTGAAGTATTTGGGCACTTCAAAGCTTTTAAAGCTATGGTTGAAAAAGAAACAGGCCTGCAAATAAAATGCCTAAGGTCAGATGGAGGAGGAGAGTACCTCTCAAATGAGTTTGCAAGGTTCCTGTAGGAGCATGGCATAAAGCAGCAATATTCATGCAGTCTTACCCCACAACAAAATGGACTTGCAGAAAGGAAAAACAAGCATATTGGAGAGGTATCTCGGGCCATGCTAAATGAAAAATACCTACCAGATTATTATTGGGCTGAAGCAGTTGCTACAGTAGTTTACATAATGAACAGGACTCCCATTGCAGCAATACATGGCATGATGCCAGAGGAGATGCATATTGGTAGGAAACCAGATATTTCTCATTTGAAAATTTTTGGTTGCATTGCCTATGTTCATGTGCCAGATGAGTTGAGGTCCAAGTTGGATCCAAAAGTTGAGAAGTGCGTCTTTATTGGTTATTCTCTATAGCAAAAAGGGTATAGATGCTATAACCCTTCTACTCGTAAGTTTACAGTGAGCAGAGATGTTGTTTTTGATGAGATGAGCAGCTAGTATAAACTAGTAAATGTGATGAATGATATAGATGCACAAAATGGTCATGCTAAACAGAATTCACGACAGCAATCACAAAATATTAGTGGACCTGCAGTGTCCTCTAGCAGTGGTTCACATACTTCGCCATGGACAGGCAGATTGAGATCAGGAGAATCTCCTCAAAGCAATGCAGATAGTGGTATGCAGGTATCACAAAAAGGAAAAGAGAAGGTAGATCAGCCCATGTTTGATGTGAATGCAGGTCACTCTTATGTGGATGGTGAATCCAGTGGCTCAGAATAGAGCATTGATGATGAGTTGGGTATTCCTTCTATTGTTACACCTAGAGTAAGGAAGACCGGGGATGTTTTGAGAGCACCTGGAAGTGAGCCTATTTTGTGTAGGTCTACCAGAGCTAGGTATCCTGTGGATAGGCTGAAATATGATGGATTTACAGCCATTCACTATGCCTATGTGGTCAAAGTGATACAGGAACCAGAACCCACTTCTTTTGAGCAAGCCATGGGAAAAGAAAAATGGGAGAAAGCCATGGATGAAGAAATGGATGCCTTGGAAGCAAATGCTACATGGGAATCGGTGCCTTTGCCTAAAGACAAGAATGCAATTGGCTGTAAGTGGGTTTATAAGGTGAAGCACAATGCAGATGATTCTGTGAACAGATACAAGGCAAGATTAGTTGTCAAGGGGTATGCACAAATATATGGGATTGATTATGAAGAAACATTCGGTCCGGTTGCAAGGATTGCAACCATAAGAGCAGTCATTGCTTTGGCTGCATCAAAGGGATGGTCTTTACATCAGATGGATGTAAAGAATGCCTTCTTGCATGGTGATTTGCAAGAAGAGGTCTTTATGGAGCAGCCACCAGGTTATGTTCATGTTGTCCATCCTGAGTTTGTTTGCAGGTTGAAGAAAGAATTGTATGGCTTGAAGCAAGCACCTAGAGCATGGTCTGACAAGATAGGACAGTATCTTGTCACTATTGGCTTTTAGATTTCCAAAGCAGATTTCTCATTTTATGTGAGAAAAACAAAGAAAGGTATTATGCTGCTTGTCATCTATGTTGATGATTTGATCATCACAGGTGATAGTGATGAGGATATCCTTCATGTGAAAATGCTATTGAAGCAGAAGTTTGAGATGAAGGATTTGGGAGAGCTGCGTTATTTCTTGGGCATTGAGGTGATTAGATCACCAAGTGGGATACGGCTCTTGCAAAGGCAGTATGGATTGGACATGCTGTCCAAATATGGGATGACAGGCTATAAGCCTATTTCAGTTCCTTTGGAGCAGAATGTGAAGCTGAGTGCAAACACAGGTGAGCTTTTGGAAGACCCTACTATGTACAGACGCATAGTAGGAAGTTTGATTTATATGACTATTACCAGGCCAGATTTGAGCTATGATGTTGGATTGGTAAGTCAGTTTATGCAGGCTCCAAGGAAACCGCATTTGGATGCGGCTAGACGCATACTCAAGTATGTGAAGTCCACATTGCAGTATGGACTATTTTATGAGGCTGGGGTTCAGATACAGTTGCATGGATACACTAATGCTGATTGGGCTGGTAGTATTTCTGATAGATGATCTACCAGTGGATATGTGTTCTCTTTTAGGAGTGCTGCAGTCACTTGGAGCAGCAAGAAACAAACTACAATTGCCTTGTCAAGCACAGAGGCTGAGTACAGGGGTGCAACAATGGCTGCATGTGAGGTAGCTTGGTTGCATAAGCTACTCTATGATATGGATCAGTCTACAGATGTGCCAGTTGTCATTTATTGTGACAACATGAGCAGTATACACTTGGCAAATAACCCAGTCTATCATGCTAGAACAAAGCACATTGAGGTGCATTATCACTATGTGCAGGAGAAGGTTTTACTAGGTCTTATTGATCTAGTTTATGTCAACACAGAGGATCAGGTAGCTGACATATTCACAAAGGCATTGGGCGCAGAGAAGCTGCACAAGTTCAGAGACCTGCTTGGTGTGCAGGAATTGGGATTGAGCTCAAGGGGGAGTGTTGAGATATCGAGCTCCACTCGTGATATGCCAGGGTGACCATTGTGCATTTATGTCACCGACTTGTTAGCTGCAGATGCCGTTGGTACACTGCCCATGAATAATAGCTGGATGACAGCTATCCTTATCTACTCTAGTTCTAGTGAGATTTTTATGTCACAATAATGCGAGAGTTTCTGCAAGGAATAAGGACATCTGTAGGATGTGGAGGGGACACAAGCAATATGATGAGCACATTGTACACATGCTTGCAATAATGCAAGTCAATAGTTATACTTCTGATGTATTTTTCCCTTCCCAAATCATATACTGGTTTATTTTCATTTGCATCTTATGAAATTTTTTTTGGGGGGGGGAGAGAGAGAGAGAGAGAGAGAGAGATAGAGAGAGAGAGAGAGGTAATATTCCTATGTAAGACCAGTGGTTGAAGTTACAACCAACATACTAGCTGTTTCTATTACTAAATCATGTCATGTAGGTTGAAATAACAACCACACTGCTACTTCCCCAAACCATTATGTTAATGAATTGTAATTTACATCTTAAGAATTTGGTTTGGGGGAGAGAGAGAGAGAGCACTTCTTCCACTTTGCTCTCATTACCTTCCTCCTCTCCTCAAGCTTACTCCTTCTATCTTGCCCACAACCATAGTGCCAATTCTAGGTTAAACATGGCGTAATACTTGGCCACATAGTATCCCGGAATGGTATCTCCATGGACCACAACAAAATCAAACTCATCTTAGAATAACCACCCTCCACCAATGCCAAGGGAGTACATTGATTTACTGGCCACACGGGCTACTATCGAAGGTTTATCTTGTTTTATGCGAATAGCCCGCCCATTAAACAAAATATTAGTATTCTTTGAGTGGATCGAGGAATGCCAAAAATCCTTTGAAACCCTCAAACTATCCCTGGCCACCGCATCCCCAGATTGGAATCTAATATTCCACGTTCACCGCATCCCCTTTGAGATCCCTAGACATGGTCTATTTAGTCAAGAGGTTAAGTTGCCCAACAAGTTTATCTTCTTTGTCGACCACCAAACACTGCTATACTTGGTCAACAAACCATGCATGATGGGACGCATCAATAGGTGGATACTATTCCTCTTGGAGTGTGACTTCACAGTCGTTGTGTGTAAAGGGAAGACCCATGTCCTAGCCAACCACCTCTTGAGGATCCCAAATGGCAAAGCTCTGACAGGAGTGGAAGATGACCTCCTCGATGCTTCCCTCTTCCTCATCGACATCATCCCTGAATGGGCCACCGAGATTGGTCACTACATGACTAATGGCTTACCCCTACGCCAAGCTCTCAAGAAAGAGCCCACAAACTCATCAAGGATGCAGGGCCATATCAGCTAATTGCAGGCCAACTATACCACATGGGCAAAGATGGCATCATGTGCAAATGCATATGCGAGCATGAATACATTAAGGTGCTCAAAGAAGCCCACTTTGGAATTTTTGGAGGGCACTTTGCCATTGATGTTATAGCACATAAGGTGCTCCAAGTTGGCCTTTGGTGGATGAATCTCTTCGGAGACGCATCCAAATTTATTGAGTGGTGTGACCCCTACTAGCGTGTGCAAATTCCATAGAAGGTGGACATGATGTCCTTAACCAGAATATTAATAATTGACTAGCCCTTTGAGAAATGGTGCATACATTTTATTGAACCTATAAGCCCAGTGGCTAAAGGAACCGGGGCCAGATGAATTATCTTGGCCACATATTACCTCACCAAGTGGGTAGAAGGGAGAGCTATTACAAACTATAGAAATCTTGACTAGTGAAATCATGATTATACATAGGAAATCAATGCCATACTATGAATGGCTTGGCTCAGAGATCAAATAAAACTTGCTATAAGCCACTTGTACCGACTAGGAGCATAAGTTCATTGTAGCCTTATGGGCCTATTAAACATCCTACAAAGTGGCCACGAATTGCACCCCCTTGAACCTAGCCTTTGGAGTGGAGGTAGTTATGCCAATGGAATATGTAGTACCTAGCCTCTGCCTTACGGTCAAAGAGAGGCTCACTGAGAATTCCTTGGCAAAATGCTTGATTGACCTTGAAAAGGTAGATGAGACGAGGTTGTGTGCAGCCTACTACCTCTAGGTGGAAAAGGCATGATGTAAGAAATGGTTCGACTACAACCTCAAGAACAAAGACCTTGTGGTGGGCAATCTTGCACTCCTCTATAGCATCCACAATACCAGGCGCAAGATTAAGTATGGAGGCATGGGTCCCTACTGCGTGACTCCATAAGGGGCATGCTAGATAGCCACCCTTGATGGAGTAGAATGGATGGCTACCTTAACAGGAACAAATTGAAGAAATATTACGGACCAGTCACCTTGCCTACCATTCAATCCATCTCTATAGAGAAAAATAACTCAAGGTCGAGGTAGTCTAGATGAAACGCCAGTCCATCAAAGAAGCTAGGGCATGTAACACCAAACTCAGACAATGTAACCAATTGGCATTGCTTAAAGCAACGCTGGAACACCTAGGACTAACTGATGAGCTAACGCTAGAACCAGCCAGGTTGCATGTTCAATTGCAGGGTCCGGGCTTGCACATCTGAGCACTCATGGATCCAGGAGCGAGCCCCAACTTCATCTCCCATGATGTATAGAGAAGATACAGGTGCCCCTAAACCTCATCGTTGCTTTAGTATGCGCTATCAATAGCCAAATCTTAAGTATCTTAGGATTTTTGAACTTGAGTCTAGCGGTTGTTCGACTGGCAATAGAAATCCATTTTTATGTTCTCCCCATAGAAGCAACTGAAGAACAAATAATATTGGGAAGGACTTGGTGTTATGCCATAAACTGCCAAATCGACTAGAGGGCCAGAATAGCTTCCCTCATGAATTGTGGGAGAATTGCGATAATTTTGTTTTGTGAACCATGTCCTGCTCCTTCTGCTTCACCATCATCAGCCCAAGTAAAGTAAGTTCTATATGAGGGTGGACTTGAAGCTCCATCCACCTCCAACCCACCAAATCCCGACCCTCCAAAGAAAGTCTGACCCTGAAAGGAATAGAGAACCAAACCGTGGTAGGACTTGAATCTCCATCCGCCTCCAACCCGCCAAATCCTGACCTCGAAAGGAACAGAGGACCAACTCGCCAAATCCCGACCCTCCAAAGAAAGTATGACCTTGAAAGGAACAGAGGACCAACTAGGCATGATTGTCTATTACTATGCCACTGCTATCGCCCACTTAAGAAGTTCATGACAATAGGTACAAGAGACTATTCTCTGCACTCAATACTACTTCAACAGCAACTGATGACCCAAAAAGATCCAAGTAGGGCATGGCCCCCTAATCACTCCAAGGACGACATTGTCAGGGGCAACCCCACCTAGGAGAAGGACACATCGCCATCCATCGCCTTGGCTCCCAAGTTCTAATCCACCCCCCCAACCCTGGCATTCCCCCAAGCGCTGGGTTGTCACAAGGCTCTTGGAAGACCAAGATAGTTACAAAGGCAAGTAGGTCATTTGGGTATCGAAGTTCAAATCCCAAACTGCAGGGGTTCTAAAGGTAGTAACACAAGAACCTGTGTTGACCCTGAACGCAATACCACAAGAACCTACCGTCGAACTGGTGCAACAACCAAGCCCCAGTACCACAAATCTTACAACTCAACACAAGGATCGCCCAAGATAGCAAGGAAGCAACATAAGAACCGACCCCTATAATGCAAGGAGTTACACAAGAACCTCTCTCCAAGTCCAAAGGCAAGCCATCAAAGGTTGTTTCGATCATAACATCATCAACAGCACCATCTGACGCATGAGAGCAAGTGTTTGCACCGAGGGTGGTCACACAAGAACTTGCTTATCCCAAAACAAAGGATATTCCTGCAAGGGATCATCACCATACCAATGCACCTTTGGCAACCAAAATGAGACACAAGATGGACGTCAACACCGCATTCCACATGATCATCGAGTCTAGGTCTAGGTGAGTCGGAATAGTAGGCATATCATCCCAATGCACGTGCAGCCTGTGCACAAGTCACTTCCCTACACATACACCCACATGTATGCACCATCAGCACTAGGTGATTAGGGTTAGTATGTTCATTTTGCATTTTTTGTAGTCTTGTACATTGACCTCACAGTTTGCCACATGCTGCACCCATACACAATTGCCTCTTCATAACCCTTCCCCCCCTCTCTCTCCTATCCTTTCCACTTTCCCCCTTCTTCCCCTTCCTTTACTTTTCTTAGACAATTATCTTGCCAACCGTCGCCATCCCACTATTCCACCGGTCTTTGCCATTCAGCTATCCCGCTGATCGTTGCCATCCCACTATGCCGTCGGTCATCGCCATCCACTATCACACTGCTTGTTGCGATTTTTCTATCTTGCCAAACGTTGAATTTTTGCTATCCCTCCTACCTTTTCCATCCCAGTATCCCGTCGATCATTGCCATCCTAATATCCCACTGACAGTCGCCTTATGCCATCCCCCCAGCCATGGGGATAGCAAAATTTAGATAAAGGTACCCTATCCCCCGCAGTCATTGCCATAGCAGTTACAGCCAAACAAAATTCTTTCAAAAATCTTTCATCCCTTGCCCTCTTCCAAACAGCAAATCAAGACTCGCGGTTCATGTCGTCAGGCTACTCCTCTTCTACTGATTCCCTCCCACTCAGTTGCCATCCTTTTTCCCATGGACCTAGAGAATATGTTTTTTGAGTTTGAGATGAAGCTTGGCCTCCCCCCCCAAGCCCCTATCCCACAAGCCACCTGTCCCTCCAACCCACAAAGCAAATGCCCTCCGCCACCATGATCCATATGCCCTCCTACTTCCAAGCTAAATATTTGGAGGAAGATGTCTCTACACAATGGGCTACCCAAGAGGTGCCTACAACAATAGGCATGCCTCCCTCATGGATGTCAAGGAAGCACACCTGGGCCGACCAACACAAGGGGAATACAAAATTGTGCGATCACAAATGCACTTGCCACTTGGCGAGGAATGGCTCCAATAGATCCAGATGTGCCATCCACTCCTGATACGAGGGTCATGACTACACCCTTCATTACCACACTGCATTAGCATATTAAGTGCTTAAGGAGCCGATAATTTAAGATGCGCTCACAGTGATAGTTTTAGGATCTGTGTTGATAGACCGCCTTTCTTGTCACTTGGATATAAGGCTCTTGGGAGAGTTTCTCCAAGCCTATAGCTCCAACACAAATGTGGGTATCCTTTGAGACACAACGGGCACTCCCCACTTCTACCACCTCAACGTGGATGTGGTGCGAGCCTATCGGTCTCAATATCAGTGACAAATACTCAGTAAAGACGAAGATGCTTGAGGCCCTGAGTCAAATCTCCCAGTACAATCGCCAAAAGAGCAAGGGGCATATCCATTTGTCAAATATCATCAAGCTAGAATTGGAAAAGCTAGCACAGGCCCTACAATGGTTGACCCAAGTCAGGCACATTGACCACCACTAGGCGATCATGTCAAACATCTTGTTGAGATTGGCAGAACCCTAGGTCACTAACTAGGCCGATTACTTTCATAATCAGATGTAGGAAGACCTCAAGGCACATGGTGAGGTCATCGGCAACCCAATGCTATTTATGCCCATCCTCTATCATATGATGTAGCAGCAACTGCCTATCAGCTATGGGTTGGCCAACAAGACAGCTAGGACCGTACCAGTAGATCAAGAGGAAGTAGAGGTCACACCAAAGCGAGCATGTATAGAGCCCAATGCCACTCCAACCAATTGCCCCATGCAACTTGATGAAAGTCAGTTGCTTGCCCAGTATGAGGATCGCTAGTCGCAAGCATTCCTACACCGACAGTACCATCTCGAGCACTACGATCTCCAAGGGCAAAAGTGTACAATAGGAGCCCATCATGGTGGATGACCTCCTAGGAGACAAGACGGTCACCATTGGCCTCCACCTAGGAGCTCAAGCTATATCAAAAACCCCCACTGTGCTATAGGTCTCGACCTCCCATCCATAGGAGACCACCTCCTTCATCACATCCGGCTCCTCCTCTCCATGGGCAAGCCTCACAAAAGCCCTACGATTTTGTAGTGCACCCCAATATTAAACACCAAGTGGTTATAGCCACGTGAAGGCAGAGAAGCTCTCTCATGCTACCAACCAAATGGAGCACCATTTATTCGAGGCAATGGCCTAGCTACCACAATTGGCACGAGCAATTCTAAAGAGATGGTAGGAATAGGCCTCTCAACTCTCTATGACTCTCCTCTAGGCACAATTCTCCGCGTGCAATAGCCACACCCTAATGGTCGCCACCCAAGCCACAAGGCAAATGGCCATCGATTGAGTAAAGTATTGCAACAAAGAAGAGGAGTTTCAGCTATCCATCACCAAGCTCAAGGATATGCTCACTGCAAGTGAATCCCTGGTCCACCAAACACTCATAGACTAGGTTGACAAAGCAGAGTCCCACCTCCAAACTACAAATGAGAACAACAAACGCAAGCAGAGGCACAACAAGCACAGACTCAGGAGGGTTACAACCGCCAAATCCAAACCTTGTAGGAACTCTTGGCACATGAACAAACACTAACTGTGTCTATGCAGGAACAAACCGAGCGGCTACACACCCTTGGCCATCCAGAGGACTCCGGGTTGGAAGATCGCAAGTAGCAGGAATTTTAGATGTACAGGGAGGTCTCCGCACAGTTAGCCACCTACACACTTGCCCCACGCACTATCCCCCAAACACTCCGAATTCACTTTGATGCACTCCGTGCATAGAATCTCATCTTCCACCTCGACCTCATTGCTCCACTCCCTCCTAACGCCCTTGACAAAATATGAAGAGGGGAGAGGAGAAGAGTAGAGATGAGCAAAGAGGGCACAGCTAGAGAGCACACCACAAATGACTAACTGTACACCAGATTTAGTTTAAAAAATAGAATATATAGAAATCCATTTAGGGTTAGGGTTAGGGGATCTAACCCTTTCCTTTATAGCATTCTATAAGGTTAGTGCTATGCACGTATGATCACATGATGGTGCTATGCACTTGGGGGGGTCACTATGTATAAACCCTCTATACCACGTGCATTCAAGGCCTATTTCTAAGATCCCTTATCTGTAAAATTTTCATTAATAAAATGTACCTCTTTTCTATACAAATCTGTAAATTTTTCTCAAAACTATTTTAAATAGTCCCTTATGTATATGTATTTCTATAAATTTTAGAAATAAAAATATCCTTCTGTTGAACTCACGTGATAGGGTTACATATGATGAGTGACCCCCCCGAGGCTATGCACATGTGATCACATGATGTTGAGCGTGAAATCTCAACACCTTCCCTCAAGATCAACATTATGAAGTAGGCCTTCCCTCAGTGCTATCTGAATCTCTCCATAACTCAATTCCAAGACAATAGTGCGTAAGTCCAAGATCTTTCATGTCAAACTCTGCAAATAAGTCTTGTTTCAATTTTTTGATGAAGCTATCCTTGCTTCCTATTACAATCAGATCATCTACGTACAAAAGTGCAATAGTAATGTCTTCCCCTTGAACTTTGTAGTAGAGAGTATGATTTGCATTGGACTTCATGTATCCCAGATTAGCAAAATACTTGTCAATTCTACTGTACCAACTTCTGGGTGCTTGCTTTAAGCCATAGAGACTCTTCTTGAGATGGCAAACCTTATTCTCTTTTCTTGGTTCAACATAACGTGCTGGTTGTTGCATGTAGACTTCATCGTCTAGATAACCATTGAGAAGTGCATTCTTGACATCGAGCTGATACACATTCCATCTGCTGAGTGTCGTTAGTGATATCAAGAACTGTATGGAATCCATCTTTGCTACTGAAGCATAAGTCTCATCATAGTCTTGACCATATTGCTGTGCAAACCCTTTTGCAACTAGCCTGGCTTTGTATCTTTGAATGCTTCCATCTGGATTGTACTTCACTTTGTATACCCATTTGTTTGCTATGGCCTTCTTTCTTGGTGGAAGGTTGCATAATTCCCAAGTGTTATTTTTATACAAAGCATACATTTCTTCATTCATAGCAGTTTGCCATTCTGGCTTGTCTACTGCGTCTTCGAAGTACACTGGCTCTTCTGTAGCCATGATGGTAGTCGTAAGAGCATAGTAGGTGGTTTCCACCTAAATTGCTTTGCCTTTCTGAGCATATGTCAATTTGGCTAGAGGTCTACTTTCCCTAGTAGACTATCTCAGCTGCTATGGCTCTGCTTGGGGTGTTGCTGGCAATTCTTGCTCTTCTTCATCAACTTGTTCTATAGAGGACTATGAAGTCGGTGCTTCTATCTCCTGTGTAGGTGAGGTTTTCCATTCCGATTCCTCGTCAAATGTTACATCTTTGGAGATAATGACCTTGCAGTTAATGGGAGCATACAATTTGTATGCTTTACTTTCTTCACTGTAGCCAACCATGATGCATTTGCATGACTTCGCATCCGATTTCCTACGATGATCATCATGTATGTGGGCATATGCTATGCAACCAAATATGTGGAGATGCCCAATGTGTGGCTTGTGTCCAATGAATGCTTCATAAGGAGTCATACCTTATATCGGTTCGGTAGGAAGCTGATTAAGCAAATAGTTTGCAGTGGCTATTGCTTCTACCCAATACTAATTCGGAAGATGCTTTTCACTAAGCATTGCTCTAGCACTGTTTGCTAAAGTCCCATTCTTCCTTTTAGCTCTTACATTCTGCTGAGGAGTATCTACACATGTGAATTGTCTTTGAATGCCGTGATTTCTGCAAAAGTTCATGAATGCTGAAGACATGTATTCATCTCCTCTATCTGATCTCATGACCTTGATCTTTTTGCTTGTTTGGTTTTCTACCATGGCTTTGAATTCTTGAAATCTGGAAAACACTTCAGATTTCTCTTTCAGAAAGTAGACCCAACAATATCTACTGTAGTCGTCAATGAAAGTCAAGTAGTAAAGTGAACCATTGATGCTGCGGGTTTGGGCATAACCCCATACATTTGTATGTATCAAATCAAGAATACCTCATGCACGAGAGGTACTTCTGATAAAGTTGGTTCGCTTTTGTTTGCCGAAGAAGCATGCTTCGCAAACTTTTCCAAGAAACTGTAGCTTCGGAATTCTAATTGCCATATTTTGATTCCTAAGATCTAACAAGTACTTGAAGTTGACATGACCATATCTCTTGTGCCATTTTGCAGATAGTGGCATCTATTGCAGTTGAGCTGACATGGCATGCTTATCTTGTACTGTAACTAGCATTTTGTATAAGCGTCCTTCCTTTACACCTTTTGCTACTAGCTGACATCTTTTGGATTTATCTCTGATAGTGCATTCATCACCATCGAAGATGACTTTGTAATTATGTTCCATCATTTGACCTACGGACAAGAGGTTCTTGATGAGCTTCGGAACATAGAGCACATCTTTCACTAATCCTTTCATACCAGTAAAATTGTTCATAGGGATAACACCTGTCCCTTGAACTGGATTTGGTGTATTGTCTGCTATGTAGATAACATTTTTCTGTCCTTCTAATGGCTTCATTTTTGTGAACCATTTGTGATGATTTGTCATGTGAGATGATGCACTGCTGTCAATGTACCAAGGATCCTGTTCCACTTGGTCAACTTAATAGTTGAAATCCTTTTTGGGATTGAAATTAGTATCTAGGTACATTGTATCAGTCTGATGCATTTCCTCATTTGCAAGAAACATATTCCCATGTTATTTGCAAAATGACCGTGACTAGAATGTCCACCACGATGATTTCCTTTGCCTCGAGAATTCCCTTGATTACTACTGGATTGACTGCCTTGGTCGTACTGCTTCTTGCGGCAATCTCTTTCATAGTGTCCAAACTTGTGACAATAGTTCCACTAGATGTTTGACACATTGATGGATGCATTCCCTCGTCCTTGAAATCTTCCTCGATTGGAATGATTTCCTCTTTGCTAATTTTGATGTTGCTGAGGATGATGCTGATGCTGATGTTGATGTTGATTTTGATTTTGTTGTTGATGATGACCACTTTTCTGATATGATCTACCTCTGCCTTTGCCTCTGTCTCTACTTCTATTTGAAGCTGCGGTTGAAGAAGGCGCTGTTGCATGTAGCAGGTGTTGCAACGAGAAGGAGATTAGTGTTGATGGGCAGTTGCATTTGGAGCTTTGGAGTATCCCATTAGCGACAAAGAGCTTTGATGTAGGAAGCCTGTGAGCTCAGGAGCTTGCCAAGTCACTGTCTGCTAGCCATTTGGGCACGTTTTGTTGGAAGTCAGTGCTCTCTTCATGAGCTACAAGTAGAAGAGCTATGGTCAATCTAGTCATGGGCATCTTGAAGATGGTGCAGCTAATGAGCAGTCTGCTGTAGAGAGCTTGGCCCGATTGGAGAGGCGAAGCTGAAGCTTGTGGTTGAGGATTACTTTAGAGCCGCTATTGATGCCAACATGGCCAAATACACCAAGCCAAGAGCATGATCGAAACAGCTAGTGATTCTGCTGTCACCTGCTGCTCCAACGAGTACATCAAGGTTGATAGAGGTGCTCCACCCTTATCTTCAGTTTCCTTAGTTCGTGATTCCAAAGAAACTCTATTTCCATCTGAGTATTCTTCTTCAATTTTCTTCCAGAGAAACTCTATGGCTGTGAGGTCTTCCAAGGGGGTGCCTTCATCGAAAACTATTGGGAATGACTCAAACAACAAATGAACATGAATTTATCTCTCTCTTTCTCTTAGCATATCCTTCTCTCTCACTCAGAGGATAAGTGGAATGAAGGTAAATCCTCACAAAGAACTCAAGAAATGAACGGAGATTTCACAAAGTAGATCTCTCAAGAACAATGACGGAAATTTCTTTCAATGGACGTAATTTTCTCTATCAAAGAAAGCAAAGGTTTTCTCAACGGAAGAGAACACTCAATCTCTCGATCACTCTCTCACACTCTCAAGAATCTCACCACCTTTCAGATGAGGATTCTTAGTGCCATTCTCCACAAAGTGACATAGAGATTAACAAAAGCCATATGGTATCTACACAGGAGAGACTATGATCACTACATAGGAGGAAAGTTGAATTTCCCTAATCAACCCTATACATTTTGTGCCACTATAGCAGTGGGAGAATGGCATTTAGAAGCCAAATTTCACATTTTTGGCTATATTCTGCCCTATGTATTGATCAGATATCACTGAGAGAATGGAATTTCAAAGGTGAATTTTATTTCTCTTGCAAGTCCACCAATTTTAAATGATCACATGACAATAGGGTCGTGGAATTCCAATGATCATATTGGCACTAGGAAAATGGCACAGGTGCCAATCTACATGTAACTTTAGGGTTCACACTGCTACATTCCAGGTTCTAGCTTGAGATTGGCACCATTGCCATTGTCCACTAGTTGCAATCTCCAAAAATTAACATATAGATTGACACTTGTGCCATATGATCACTACATAGGAGAGTTTAAGAAGAAATTCAAGTCCACAAGCTCCATAAACTCACATGGACATTGACACAATGTTGGAGAATGGCATACTCAAAGTTGCATTTCTTCACATGATCTACCCTATACATTGATCAGATGGGACTAGAAGAATGGTGTTTTAAAGAATGGCACCACTGCCATTCTCCACTTGTTGAACATAGAAGAATGCACATGTGAGTTTAGGCTTCTCTGCCATTCTCCACTGGTGGCAATCTCCACATACTCACATGTAGATTGACATTACAAAGATTTTATTGGAAGTAGGATAATGGTACAAGTGCCAATGCATATGTGAGTTTAGGATTCTTAGTGCCATTTTTAAGGTCTTCGTATGAGATTTGGCACCATTGCCATTCTCCACTAGTGGCATTCTCCACAAAGTGACATGGAGATTGACTTAAAGCAATATGATCTCTACATAGGAGAGACTATGATCACTACATAGGAGGAAAGTTGAATTTCCCGAATCTACCCTATACATTTCAAAGATGAATTTACTCTATACTTGGAGATTGGCATCATAAAGATGAGTATCTTGCCTTAATCTACCATATACATTTTGTGCCACTATAGCAATGGGAGAATGACATTTAGAAGCTGAATTTCACATTTTTGGCTATATTCTACCCTATGTATTGATTAGATATTAGTGAGATAATGGAATTTCAAAGATGAATTTTGCAAGTCCACCAGTGTGCAATGATTACATGACAATAGGGTAGTGTCATTCTAGTGATCATATTGGCACTAGGAGAATGGCACACGTGCCAATCTACATGTAAGTTTAAAGTTCACAATGCTACTTTCCGGGTTCTAGCTTGAGATTGGTACCATTGCCATTCTCCACTCGTGGCAATCTCCACAAACTCATATGTCGATTGACACTTGTGCCATATGATCACTATATAGGAGAGTCTAAGAAGAAATTCAAGTCCACAAGCTCGATAAACTCACATGGACATTGACACAATGTTGGAGAATGGCATACTCAAAGTTGCATTTCTTCACATGATCTACCCTATACAATTGATCAGATGGGACTAGAAGAATGGTGTTTTAAAGAATGGCACCACTGCCATTCTCCACTTGTTGAACATAGAAGAATGCACATGTGAGTTTAGGCTTCTTAGTGCCATTTGCTAGGGCCCAATAAGAGATTGGCACCATTGCCATTCTTCACTGGTAGAAATGTTTGCCCTAATATTCTAGGAGGGGTATTTCAGTGATCATAGGAGAATGGCACTAGGTTGCAATCTACATGTGATTTTGGGGTTCTCAGTGCCATTTTCTAGTTCTTACATGAGATTGGCATCAGTGGAATGTTGTTTTAGAGGATGGCACCACTACCATTCTCCACTGATGGAACATAGAAGAATGCACATGTTATTGGCACCACTTCCATTCTCTTGGTTCTAGCATGAGATTGGCACACTGCCATTTTCCACTAGTGGCATTCTTTCCCTAATCTATCCTATACATTTCAAAGTTGTATCTACCCTTTTAGTGTAGCATGGCACTGGTGCCAATGTATCTTTGATTGACATAAATCTTTTACTTAAAGCATTCACATTTTTGCCAATCTTTATAACTTTTTTTTATACTTTTTTTAATTTTGGAATGGAACTGGTACCAAATCTTATACATAAATCTTGATTATTGTTCCAAGTCTTTCACTTTATAACTAGAAATTTCCAATTTTCAATTTTATTTATCTCAAGGGATATTGGCACTAGTGCCATTCTCCATTTAAAATTTGAATTTCAATCTCTATACTTGCTATTCAATCATAAAAATCAAAATTCATATTGAAGTTTAACTTGAAATCAAAATTTGAAGACTAGAATTTAGGTTTTGAAATAAATTTCAAACGCAATTTACATATTTGAAATACAATTTGAAATTAAAAATATCAATATGAATATGAATATGAATTTAATATCTGAGAGAATGGCACAAGTGCCACTCTATATATCCAAAATTCAAAAGGAAACAATGGAGGGAAAAGCTATATTTTAAAATTTGAATTCTTTAGTAGTTTCAAATTATCATTTTAACTTTCAAAATCTACATTACTTCCAAATCAAGCCCTTTCCCCTCATTTCAATTGATGCCTTTCCCTCAGTCGCTTTCTATTCATTTCAAACAAATCAAGCCTTTCCCCTCATTTCAAGCTTCTTCCAAGTCATCTCCTTTCCACATACCAGTATGGTTTGTAATTTTTAAAAATTTTAGTGGGTTAGAGAGAGAGAGAGAGAGAGAGAGAGAGAGAGAGAGAGAGAGAGAGAGAGAGAAAGAAAGAAAGAAATATTAACGTCCATGGGGGACCTCGCGGGCCTATGGGACAAAGTGCACAAAAAAGGCGAACTCATACAAGCCTCAGTGGGATGAAGCAAAGAGTACACTAGGACCCTTGCTAAGTATTATTGAGTACCAGCAGAGAGAGAAAGAGAGAGAGAGAGAGAGAGAGAGAGAGAGAGAGAGAGAAAGAGAGAGAGAGATTCAAATGTGCCTAACCTTTTGTAACGTGTAGGGTTCTTGTACCATGCTCTTCCCTCTGCCTTCATTCCACACAAAGATCGATGAACGGAGCTTTCCATTGTTCCACAAAATTCAAACTTCAGGAGACCCTTAAGGCTTAGAACTTGAGGAAGGGAGTTATGGGATCTAGAGACCCTTAAGTGTTAGAACTTGAGGAAGGGAGTCAAGGGACTCAAGGGAGCTTTTTCAATTAGGAGACACCCGCATGGTGCAATCGATTACACCCATGAACTTCGTTGGCATGCACACTAATAGACTACATTGTCCAAGGCTCAAAGTTCTTGGAGACTTCATTGAAGGACACGGCCGCATACTGGAACAATTGCAGCTCAAATGTTGGAATTTCACTAGAACTATTTAGGGTTTCCTGTCAAGAGATCAACATGATCATGCTGATGTAAAAATCACGCAATTTTGCATAGACACCAATCACGGACGGACTACTGAGCGAGCTGCGAGCCTACAATCTTCTGACTTCCAAGCCTGCATGTTGCACAGTGATTGAGGGGCACTGCATGCTACACACAGTTTGAGGGCAGAATTGAGGAGTTTGAGGGCACTGCACGTTGCATGCAGAATTGAGGAGTCTGAGGGCATGTATAAGTGAGGACTCTAAGGAGTTTGAGGACAGGCACAGAGACTAAGGTGCACGTGACAACGATAGTAGGGGCATGCAACAGAGTGACAGTAGGGGCAAAGCTCGAAGGAGATTGAGGAGAGACTGAGGAGATTAAGGGGCATGCGATAGCAACAATAGGGCAAAGCTCGTAGGAGAAGAAGGTAGGCACTAGGGTAACTAAGGTTCTTTAAATTTTTACCTATGCATTTCATTAGTTTAACCTTTTGCATTTCAGATTTAATTTTTTTTACAACAACTTGACCTATCTACCCTATTCAACCTAGGTATAACCTATCTAGCCTAGTATTCCACCTATGCATTTCTTTTTTATGTAACCTATTCAATCTATGACGCTCCTTTTCTATACATTATCTATTACAAAGTTAGGGATGTTGAAAAGTTTTCTGATATTGTCAAAATGAGTATATAGAACTAGCTAACTCTAATAGTATTGGGAAATGTCGAGTACTTTAATGAAAATTATAACTATACCCATAGAGAGCTATAGTTTTGAAAATGACTTGGGATTGTGACTAGATATATAAAATACGCCCATTCATTTGGATGATCCTTGGTAGCTCAACTAATGAAACAATCTTTGTATCTATTTCAAAAGTCTAAATGTTTTAGTCTCTAAGAGAATTCCAAATCTTCCTAAGATGGACTCCAAATATTCCATAAAGTTTTCATATAATATACCCCCATAAGACACCCATGTGACCATACAAGTCATGATTAGAATTTTAGGACTTTCAGTTGCATACGCCTACCCAAAATCTATTACTGTTGAGAATACTACCATTTCCATGGCCACTTGTTCATGTATACCAAATTTCCTTTAGCATTGAAACTAGTAACTATCGATTGAGAAGCTATTTTTTCTTAGCATATTGTGCATCTAGATGTCTAGATCCATGGGTAGTAGTAGTTCATCTACACCAAGTTTGTCTTTTGGATCTATTACTAATGCTACTAATGTTTTATAATATTTGAATTCTTTTTTAATGTAATTTTAAAAGTATAATTAAAAGCATCAAGGGACATTTTGGGGTCACAAAAGGTCCCCCTAAAGCTTTTCTTCCACCTATTTAATCTATGCCGCTCCTTTTCTTCCACCTATGCACTCCTTTTATTTTAACCTATGCTTGCAATCTAATGCTTTGATGAGCATGATTCATTTTATTTAAATGTGGAGAAAAATCACATGCTCATCAACTAATTTAGTCTGCAACTTAAACATTTACATTAATTGGACCTTGATCAAGGTAAGCATACTGATCTAACATAAAAATATGTAACTCAGCATAACTAAGCTAACATGAATAAACTCACACAACTAAAGTAATATTTAGCCTATGATTTTCTTTTATTTAGCCTATGCATACCTTTTATTTAACATTCTTAACCTATGCATTTCTTTTATTTAACACATCTAACCTATGCATTTCTTTTATTTAACCTATTTCCCCTATGCATTTCTTTTTTTAACCTATGCATTTTATGCATTTCTTTAATTTAATATTTTATTTAACCTACGCATTTCTTTTATTTCTATTTTACATTGTCTACACTCCTTTTCTTCCTTTTTTACATTGTCCTCATGCCCTTTATTTAACGTATTCTCATCTTCCTTTTAAAAATCTATAGCTTGCGATCGAATGATGAGCATGATTCCAAAGCCAAAGCCAACATTTTTTTTTTTTAATGGAGAAAAATCACATGCTTGCCAACTAATTCAATCTACAACTTAAAAATTTACATTACTTGGACCTTGATTAAGAAAAATATACTCTAACATAAAAATTTGTAACTCAACCAATCTAGCATAACCAAACTAACATGAATAAACTCACACAATGAGCCCTAAAGTAATATCGATCAACTATACCACATTTATGAATAAGTGAAAATAAAATAGATTATGGTTTCAAATGAATACCAAGTTTACACACACACACACACACACAAAATGTATGGTTTCAATTTTTGGCATTGCAATGGGAGAATGGCACTCCATTCTCCTGTTACAAAGCCAAAATTTTTAAAATTTTAAATTTTCACCACTGCCATTCTCCCGTTGCAATGTCCCAATTCAAAACTTTGTCTTTGCAAAGGGAGAATGGCAGCAATGCCATTGTCCCCTTGCAATGTTGTGATTCAAACTTTCTACTTCACAAAGATAGTATGGCACTAGTGCCATTCTCCCATTACAATGTCACGATTCAATATCTTGGCTTTGCAAAGGGAAAATGGCACCAGTGCCATTCTCCCAATGCAATGTCTTGATTCAATATTTTGGCTTCACAAAGGAAGAATGGCACTAAAACCATTTTCCCATTGCAATGTCCTGATATAAAATTTTGGCTTTGCAAAGGGAGCATGGCACCAGTGGCATTATCCTAAGGCAAAGTCTTGAGTCAAAATTTTGTCTTCACAAAGGAAGAATGGCACTAGTCTGTTCTCCCCCTTATGAAGCCAAAATTTTTTCTCAAGTCAATGCATGGGGAGAATGGCACTGGTGCCATTCCCCTTTGCAAAGAAAAAAATTTGAATCAAGACATTGCAATGCTAGAATGGCATTGGTGTGATTCTCCCATCTCAAAGCCAAAATTTTGAATCATGACATTGTAGTGGAGAATGGCACGAGTGCCATTCTCTGATTGCAAAGACAAAATTTAGGACATTGTAATAGGAGAATGGCATTAGTGCCACTCTCCATTTGCAAATTTGGAAATTTGAGAGCTTTGTAATGGAAGAATGGAACCTAGTTCCATTCTCCCATTGCATTGTTGTAGTTCAAAAGATTGGCTCTCTCATTTTATGAAGCTAGAATTTGCACACTTGAACGTCATTTAGGCTTGTGAATCCATTTGACTGTAGTCTATGCGCTTTCTTATTTTCCATAATTGAAATGACAGGGAATGGCTACTAGATGTGGGGATAAGGTTAAGAGGTTGGTGGGAAATAAAGTGGTTGCAACAGGTTCAGTTTGACATGTAATCGATGCAAATGGGTGATGTAGTGGTGTGAAGATTAGGGTAGGTAATGTATCAATGATAGTGGAGATGGGATATGCCATTCTCCATAGGAAAGCTGGATTCACATGGAGAATGGCACCAATGCCATTCTCCACAATCCCACATGGAGAATGGCACTAGTGCCATTCCTTCCCTACTACAAGGACGGCTTTGTTGGTCTTATGAAATTCTTTGGTTGTAGTTTGTTCATAATTGGTTCATAATTAGTTTCCTATAATTGTAATGAGAGGGGATGGCTATCAGATGCGGGATCAAGGTCATGATGATGGCGAAAATAATTCATGCTTTTATCAAAATACTAAAATTTTTAGGGAAATAATTCATGCTTTCATGAAAATTTTGTATAGACTCATTCATGGCTTCTAGAGATTGGCACCAGTGCCATTCTTCCCCATTACAAGGACATCTTTGTTGGTCTTATGAAATTATTTGGTTGTAGTTTGTTCATAATTAATTCTTCATAATCACAATGGCAAGGGATGGCTATCAGAAACGAGGACAAGGTCATGATGATGGTGGGGAATGAAGTGGTTGGAATTGGTGCAAATTAGACTTAATAAATGTAGCCCTTGCTAAGATGAGTGAATTCTCTAAATGTAGCTTGTGCAATTGAATCAAGGCTCAATTGGCAGCCACGAAATTCAATATAAGCGCAATTCAGTGATGGAGGAGAGAAAGATGCATATGCTACAGCAACAAAGTTATAGGAACTTATAACATGCATGGCATAGGTAATCTGAGAAGGATCCAAAAAATTATGTATGCATAATCCATGATAAGATGGACCAAAAAAATATGGCAAGTCCAAGGACACCGATTCTGCATGGCAATTACAGGTTTTAGTCATTGGAATGATTACCCATGGGCATGTACACGATCATTATGGACACTTCACCCTCAATGGTTTGTGGCCATCTGATCCCAACCTGATGATTGGATCGCTCTCAATTTGTTTGTGCAACCTCGAGAGGATGGATATGCATGACGTTGGAGAACTTGCTACCAGTGGGATTCCAAGAAGCAGTGCTCACCTTTTGAATGCTCTATGCTCAAGAAATGCTTTGGACTCCCATTACAATTTTGAAGGTGCACATCTTTCCACAAGTGGAGCTAGCTTGTTTGAAAATATAGATGTCACGATCACAAATGCAAATCTAGAAACTATATCGGAGAGTGACCCAAAGTCCAACACAGATGCCATGACAACTTCCATTGCAAGGGCTATAGATACATGTATGAATTTGTTGCCGTCAAATACAAGAGAAAACCCACCCTCTTCAGAGGGAAGTGCTGATGTTGAGCCACCGTTCCAAAAGTTACTAGAGAACTTGCTACTCCAACTCGATAATTGTGGGTCTGAGAACAAAAATAGATAATTGTTTGCATACCTTTCTCTTCTTGTGGAAAGGGGCATTTTCAAGACAGTTCAATTGGGCTTCTTGATGGTAGGGCACATACATGAGGACATTGATGCAATGTTCAATAGGTTCTCTGAGAGCTTGTGAGTGGGACAAACATTGACTTTCCCACATCTGATGGATACATTCAAAAAATGTACATCATCTTCACCAGCACCATTTCTTCTTACACGGGTTCCTAACTTCAAGGATTATGTGGATGGCTACCTATGTGATGGGCAAGAAATGCTAGTTGGTCAAGCAAAGCCATTACAATTTTGATTTTACATGCAAGGTGACAGACCTATGATGCGATACAAGGTGCATCCAAAATCACCGAATTGGATGTCCATTGAAGGGGGAATTGATATATGGAAGAAAGATAGTGAGGGTTGACAATTGTTGCCAATAGGTTGTCTGGATATACTGCCAATGGCTGCATTTGTGAGAGATCACTTGCAAGTAATATAAGGATAAAGGATTACATTAAGTTTTGGGAGAGATGTGCAATTCTGGGAAAGAATGCATCATATGAGTCCTACATTAGGCCAGTGATAGACTATTAGAAAACCATGATCAATGAGCTTGAATAGAAAAACAGCTCAGAGATAGGAGTGTACAAAGAGTTTTGGCCATCATTCATTTTTTTGTCGAGATGGTTGCTTGTAAGAGAGAAAAGGATGAGGTTTTTGATGATGAGGCTTAAGACTCACATCTATAGCTTTAGAGCCCATGGGTGATTGTGTGGTATTGACATTGTCAATAACTTTGAATTGAATATACTTTCTTATTGCACTGAATTGCGTGGTTGTCATATCTTATGCTCTTATAGCTTCTTATTTTTACTTAGACATCGGGACAATGCATGCTTGGAGGGTGGGTCCCTTGTGATTTTTAAAGTAGATATTCAATATAATCACCTAGTCACCTATGGACTTGCAAGTTTGTGCCTTGATTTGGAGATTCAACGCTTGACGATTGGTGCTCTTCCCTATGCAATGGGTTTATTTGTGCTTCTATTGTGTCTAAGTTGGAAAAAGTTGTGTGTGCTTGTGGACCTAACCAATTTTCATGATGTTTAGAATTATAGAGTTATAGGATTCAAGAGAATCTTATCTAAAATTTTACTGACAAAAGAACATGGTTGTGAAAACGTGGTGTTATTTGTGGTTCGGTCTCCAACCAAAGTTTTATCGATTGTCTTTTTTGTAGTCTCTTTTTTTCTTCAAAAGGCCATCATCAAGAACATGTTTCTTGAAAAAACTTATTTTTTGTCGGGCTTTGGATTTTGTTGGATCTTGCTTAGTCCTGTACTTGAGTCTATAGGAGTATTGGCAACCTAGACTAGTATCGGGAGTTGACACTTGCATTCATATGTTGATTTGCATTTGAAAATGCAACCCCATAATTTTGAATGATGCACAACAACACAAAGCAACTATAGATGCCCTTGATAGACGTGCAAAATAGTGAGCGCATCTATAGGCGTTGCTTGAATAGAGAAATTACGAGCGCGTCTAATAGCACGCCTAACAGCTTGTCTATTTGTGCATGTATTGACACGTCTATTTGCGTGTCTACACTGAGAAAATATGGACCCGTCTAACGCTGCGTCTGTCAACGTGTCTTTGCGCATGTATTAGCACATCTATTAGCACGTCTACATTGAGAATTAGACATGTATTTAGATGCGTATTTAGACACAAAACAAAGAATACAAAAAGTGAGATTTTGGTGTACATCATTGCTTTCCAAACATTGCCCATGATTACCAAAGCACATAATTTTAACAAAAACATCAATGCTTTTTTGCAAGCCCACATATACAAGAATTAAGTGAGGTGAGGAGAATGAGACAAGATGTAAAATAGTTTTGCCAATATCAATGATTCAATCTCATCCTCAATGAGATCAACCATTGCCAAACTATATACTTCAAAATCCAAACAGGTGTTTAGATCTACAAATACATTCAACCCACTACTACTTGTGCTACTCATGTGCTCATCGAGTATAGCATCACCAATGGTAGGCTCGTCCTCACGGGTAATGGCCTCAATATCTGTATCTCCTATCTCATGATCATCCTCCTCTCTCGTATCATGGTCATCATCACATCCATGGCCATGATCATCCTCCATACACTCCATATTAGTAAATGTACTATACATCACTTTGGAACGTGGCATAATAGGTATGACATGCCACCATCTATTATTATCCACCATTGCTTGATAGACAACCTAATTCAAACACAAATACAATCGTGTTATTTTCCTTGCATCGAAGGTATCAAATATTTAAAAGCGAATATTTTTATATGTGTGCACAGTACCTATTCACATTGTTGCGTTAGTACTAATGTGTCCTTCCTACTTTGCCAAAACTTTGTGGAGTCAATAGTTACAAAGCCACTTGCATGGCATTTGATTGTTACATTAGAGCCTCTTTCCACCACGTCCTTAAACCACTTTACATCCAAAACATACACAAAGAAGCGTCGAAAGTCAAGCTTAATAATATCTTGGATTATGCCACAATAATCATCCATGGCTCCATTGGCTCCCTCAAAGCTAGCAATGATGCTGCAATCTTGTGTGTTTCTCTTATCATCAATCCGTTGTGTTCGAAAATGCTTGCCCTCACACCATATAGCATTGAACATAGTGCACTACACCAAGAAAAAATCAATTAAATAAGCAATCTAAATTATTGAAAGCTCCTAACTTATGCATAACACTCTATATACCGACCTTGCTCATGCATCCCCTAGCATACTCCCATTCTTCCATTGTGATATACATCCCCTCATCTTTCTCAGCTTTCTCCATTTCATCAAGTAGCCAATCCACATGAATATCCTTTGGAAGTGCTCTTAGATACTGAGGGTATGGCACATGAGATCTGTGGTGTGTACGAAAGAGGACCCTTTCTTCTCGTCTTCTTGCCTTTGCATCCTCGTATCTTGTCACCCATCTTGTCATCACATCACTATTAAGCATGCAATAGAGGTTCATACTATTATGCAACTCTATGTCTATTACTTTGTTGCGTCCTTTCCCTTGAGGCATAATAGAGGTCATCCTTAGGTCTTCATCATCTCTCCATAGTCGTGGGAGAGAGCTATCCACATCAACAAGAAACTCAGAAATATATACAAGTGACCCTTGTACTAACCAACCCTCCGCCATGCTACCTTCGGGTCTTGCATTTTGTCTCACGAAGCCCTTCAAGGTCTTCATGAAGCGCTCGACGAAGAACAACCATCGTGCATGTATAGTACCGCATATAGCAAGATCATCCATCAAATGCACTATAAGATGTAGTTGGCTTGTAAGAATAGAACGTGGAAATGTCTCCTCCACTAAACAAACCACCTCCACTAACATAACTCGAGCATTCTCAAGCGTGGTGGGATCTATTTCCTTTGAGCTCACATACCTAAAAATGAAAAAGTACACCATATTAGCAATATGAACACCTTGCATGGAGCATTGATACGCATCATATTTTGTATCATGTAAAGTACCTCACAAGCTCGCCCATCTTATAAATACAATCTTTCACGTCCTTCGACGCACTACGAGAAATGCTAGTAGGTAGTATGAACTGAACCCACGAGGAGGTGGTTGATTAGTTGCTTATAATTATTCGCTCACAAATTTGAAAGGAAAAAGATATTACGCACATAAAATACTTACTTGGAGCATCTTGTGCCAATCATGAGATTTCAAGCCATATAATTGCTCTACACCTCTTTTCTTGCTCTTTGTAAAGGCTCCCTTCAAACACCTCATGCATCCAGTGGGAGTACGAATTGTAGTAATAGCGTGCTTCACCGCCGCCATCTCTAGCTTTGATAACCTCCATGGTGCACGAGGTAAAAAAACACACCCATTTGGTCTCTCTTGTGGCCAAGCTTCACGCATCCTCCCTGTGGTATGTAGATCCTCCCTTATGCCTATGGAATCTCGTGTCCCATTCAAATGCTCCCAAATGGTAGATGCCACATTCTTGAAGATATGCATGGGATCAAGCAGGTGATTGATCTTGAGATGGGACCAATATGATAAACGATAAAAGATGGAGTATCTAAACAAAAGCTAGTGTTAACGGGCAATCTTTATTTCCAGCCAATATAGCACACAATAGTTACAAACCCTTATCGGCTCATGCCAAGTGGTGGAGTCATGGAACCGTCCCAAATTCTCATCCAATCTCCTGCGGTGAGTGATTGTGGGAGGACTTCATTCCAAGGGACAATATATCTAGGATGATCATGTGGGAGAAATCAATGGTGATTCTCATAGATGACCTTATTCAATGTGTCTTCTAGTGTATGACTTGATAAAAACTGATACTATCTGTCCATTCCCACCCATATTAGACACAAACACAGATTGAAATTTGGGTTTCCATTCATTGTAACCTCGATACCTCCTAATTTCATGCATGGAAATCGAGACTATGCCGACTAATTGAGTGGTGAGCTTTCAAAAAGCAAATGAAAAGTCTATAGAACAAGTAAGTGGACAGCTTCTAAATAGGCAATGCTTAATCATTTTCCACATAGCAACTGCCAAGGTTCTTTAGAGATGGGACCTAACTCTCTCCATCTGCCATAGCCACATAAGTGTCAAACTCTCCAACTTTGTTTTTAAAGGAATACAAAAACAGCACTTACTTTTTCATTTTTCATAAGTACTTGCTTAATCCTCAGCTTTTTTTAAGGTGCCAAGTGAAGAGCGTCATACAATCCTTCCAAGTGGTTTCATGAGGATCGAGAAAATGAAATACCTTCTATAGGCTACCTTAGGTTGTCTTACGTAACAAGACACAAATAGCTCATGTCTTGTGAGTTTTGGGCGGGAAAAATTCAAGCTCAAGGAGAAGACTAGAATTTCAACTAGGAGAAGAACATTCTTTTAATGGAATTTATAAAGTTGGAGAAACATAAATTATGGTACAATTAATAATTGTTAAGGAAATATTCTCAAGCCATGGGGGATTGTGGACAACAAAGGCTATAATATATTAAGCAAGAGCTATCAATAAGTCCATGTGTTTGCCTAGCATGCTTAACAAACAAAAAAACATGCTCTTTTTATGCAAGACATAAGAGAAAATGAAGACTCTCTAGCCAAGAAGTGGATGTACGAGATTTCAAAATTCCAATCTCACAATTGCACTTAGCAATAACATTATATTTGACCACTAAATGATTTTTGAGAGCAAGGGGTGAGTCTACAAAATACTTTTTCCAAATCTCAAGATCATTCATCGAGAGGGATAAGTAAATCGAGAGCATTATAACAACGAAGTATGGATGGAGAAGAAATGAGATGACACTTTCTTTGATCACATCAATAGCTCATGTCTTGTGAGTTTTGGGCGGGAAAAATTCAAGCTCAAAGAGAAGACTAGAATTTCAACTAGGAGAAGAACATTCTTTTAATGGAATTTATAAAGTTGGAGAAACATAAATTATGGTACAATTAATAATTGTTAAGGAAATATTCTCAAGCCATGGGGGATTGTGGACAACAAAGGCTATAATATATTAAGCAAGAGCTATCAATAAGTCCATGTGTTTGCCTAGCATGCTTAACAAACAAAAAAACATGCTCTTTTTATGCAAGACATAAGAGAAAATGAAGACTCTCTAGCCAAGAAGTGGATGTACGAGATTTCAAAATTCCAATCTCACAATTGCACTTAGCAATAACATTATATTTGACCACTTCATGATTTTTGAGAGCAAGGGGTGAGTCTACAAAATACTTTTTCCAAATCTCAAGATCATTCATCGAGAGGGACAAGTAAATCGAGAGCATTATAACAACGAAGTATGGATGGAGAAGAAATGAGATGACACTTTCTTTGATCACATCATCGTGTTCTCTTAGCAATGTGATTTTACTTGCCCTTTATTTTTTATTAGCAAACAGGGATCATTTATGGAATGATGCAAAGATATAACATCTCAAGCCAAGATGAGTACACAACTTCACGTGGTGAGAACCTTCTAGTATATTCGAAAGCTAGCATCTTCTACTCTTTGAATAGGGGTATGATCGGATTTTTCTTTGAATAGGGGTTATGATCGGATTTTTCTTTACATAAACTTTTACTTGAGCACCTTACATGAAAGTAAAAAACGAAACAAAAAATATCCGTCTATTTAAGGAAGCAATCCTTCACTCACCGAGTTGATAAGAAGTAGGGGATAGAAATGGAACAGCTACGCGAGACGGGGGGGAAAACTATGAGACGAAAAAGAAGGCTGAAAGCACCGGACATGATGAGAGGCTAGGGAGAGATGAGGCATGGGGGCAAACTGCGAGAAAAAGAGGGATGAAATCACCGGAGATCTCCTTAAGGGGGGGGGATTATGGGGGGACGTTGGAGATGCTCCCCTGCTTCACACCAAGCTGTGGCAATGGAGATGCGAGACCTCGATGCATTCACCAAAGCTCGATGCTGCACGCCCTTGTATCGTCCGTTGGTCCACACCTGAGCATTACCCATGATTTGTTGTCAACAAAAGGAAAGCAAAGATCGCAGCATTTATACGTTTATGTTTCCTGGCATTCCTGCAACACACAACATGGTCATCTCACCTCCATCTCGTCCCCAATAATGATTGCAAGCGCACCCTTGATGGGCTTGGCGTCCACCCACTCGCCGTTGCGCCTAATCTGAAGTCCACATACATCGTCCTGCTGCAGCAGAATCGTTAGCGCAGTGCCATCCGAATGCGCTGCAAAGCCAATCGCTACATCGGGGTGTGCACAGGGAGGGTAATGATTCAGGACTGTAATCTGGGTCCAGTTTGAATTATCAAAGGCCTTGGCTGTGAAATCGGGGCCAACGCCCAGACTTTCGGATATGGCAGGCAGAAGTCGCGATGCCAATGATCGGACATCCTCGCAGTAAGCTGAGATCACCTCTCTGTGCAAAAAAGTCTCAAAATCCAACTTATCTTACACTCCATTGAACTACAAGACTTCCCTGACATAAAGCTTAACGACTATTGCAGTTGAGCCACATACCTGTACGACGTGGGTTTATCAGGCCAGAGGTCAGTACACGGTTCTATGGGGTTCGAGAGATGCCTAACACACTCCCTCCCGGAAACGACTGGATCCACTGCAGAGCAATAACGTGTTCCATAGCCGATGAATTGGTCGTCTATATCTGCGTTGCCGTTACACTTGAGTTTTTCGTCCATCGACAGAGTAAAGAACTGAAGAGCGACGTCCACGGCCCCTTTCATCACGTCCGAAGCAACTCCATGGTTCACAATCTGCGTGCGCGCAAGGTAAATTCTGGGGATTAAAGGCATATTGAAATGATCATATAATGGGTCTGATCATATGGGAGCAGAAAGAAGTCACCTGCAAGAAACCCCACTCCCGGCACGCACGTTCGATGTGCTCAACAATAGCACCTCGCCCGTCTCCTTCCAGATGTGCCAGATCTATCACCGGCAGCTCGACGCTAGCGTTGGTTGAGAACGGTGAAGCCATGGAGGAGGAATATGGATATGCACAAACGCGCCCACGCTTATTTATACAAAGAAGCTGCCAGCTAGAAAATGATATACAAAGATCAGTTGAATATTTCCCAACTTCTCCGGCGCATTCACTGTTATTGCCTCGGTAAACATGGTGGCTAAATAATCCCATCTCGTCACGTGGGGAAGATACTGCAGAATCGTCCGGGTTTCAGCAATTTTTTCCATCGCTGCCAGCTAGAAAATGAGACGTGCTAACTATTAAATGACAACTTGTGTATCAAATCTTCTTAATATAGGGAGGGTCGTGCATCAAACAACGTCAACACCAATGCATTGTGTCCTTTGATGGACTCAACCATCTCGATCACAACCTCCTCTCTCTTAAGGTCAACGGTTGGAGATCTCCTTGATTATAACAAACGAGTAGCATGACCCGTCTACGATGGGTTCGAGACCCACTCCGTTGGGTCTCAACGTGGGATGTATAGATTGTCATTTTAGGTAGATGGTCTTTCCATCTTTGTATGCAATTTGTGTTTCACTTAATGAACATTTTTAACCAAATGACTTCTGATTCACAACCCGAAAAACTCCATCCTACCTTATTGCCTTGTTGAGGTCTCTCTCTCTCTCTCTCTCTCTCTCTATATATATATATATATATATATACGTACGTATGTATATGTATATTTACATTTATATATTTATTTATATATGAAGACCTTCCTCTTGCAACTTGGCAATCTCTCTCTCTCTCGGCCCTTTGTCTTGCGGCCTCCTCCACTGGTTACCACGTGTCATCTGTGACAACTACCTCGCCTAAATATTAATGGTGCTTGGCAACATGCATGATGATGGGCAAGTCTTTGATATGTTACTTGATTTGAATGATCTCTCTAATCATAGGCTATATCAAATGTGGGGAGTTACACCACAAATAGGAATCAATACTATGCCTTTAATAAATGCATTGTCTCTCAAATTTACTTCTATATGAAATATACTTATATGAGGCAAAATAAGAAATCCCTTCAATCTCGAACTTGTGCTATGATGTTGCACCAAGGCTGAGTCAATATGGTTGGTGCAAGCTTGCTTGTGCTGTGTTGTGCCAAGACTGCTGTGCCCTATGCCAAGATGGTTGAGCAAGATGTTGTCTATGTGGATATGCTGCGTCTTGCATCAAGGAGATATAAATATAAATATTTATATAAATATTCATGACACACGAAAAACTCCATTTCGCCTTATTGCCTTGTTCAGCACCTCTCTCTCTCTCTCTCTCTCTCTCTCTCTCTCTCTCTCTCTCTCTCTTTCTCTCTCTCTCTTCAAGATCTTTCTTTCCCCTTCTTTCATGGGCTGATTTTGTCTGCTTCCACAACAAGACAAAGCACCCATAGACGCGCGCACAGACGCGTTTCATGAACTAAATAAAAAACTTACGGGCGCGTCTATTTTCGCGTCTGGAGACCCGCGTTTAATTGCGCGTCTATATATCAGACACACGCGCGTATAGACGCGCAGTTAGATGCATAAATAGACGCGCTTATAAACGCGTTTATAGATGCACATATAGACGCAAGTCGAACAGACAGACGCGTATATAAACGCATTTTTAAACGCACTGATAGATGCGCTTTATTTATTTATTTATTTTTTTACAGAATACTGTGTATGTTGTGTATGCTATATAGTTACAAGAATCCCATATCCACATTGTGTAATTCAATTCTTACAGCCAACCGCATTTTAATTACAATTCCAAATAAAACATTACAACTCCAAAACACAATAAAATTGAAAGCTCAAAAAGTGCTTGTATATACATATAGCACGAAGCTAAGCCATGTCATGTGGCTTCAAGTACAAAAAATAAGAGGAGTGTATATACAAGAGGCACAAAGCCAAGCCAGTGGCTTTAAGTACAAAAAAGAGTAGCTAGCACTACTTATACGACTAATCTATGTTCTCCAGGTCCTCGCTCCCTTCCACGCTCCCTTCTGCGCTCCCTTCTGCGCCTCCTTCCTCCTCTTCCTCATCGTCTTGTGCACGGGCCTGTAAACAAGGGACAACATAATATATCAATGTATGAAAAATCAAATCTTTACTTATAATTTTGGCATTATTTAATTACTTTCAAATACCTGGGGGACCGCTCCAGTAGCTCGGGTATACTGCTCCTCAGTAATCAACCCGTCATCATAGAAGTGCCTCCATGTATCTCCTCTGCGATGGTGGCGGTGGTAGGCTGTCTCCACTGGAGTAGGGTATCTGCCCACGATCTCAAGCTGCATGACCGCGACACACTTTGCGGAGGGATTAGTACAAAGAAACAACCAACCTCCTAATAAACTACATAAGCAATATAATTTGAGATTGATACTTACAAATTGGGCCTCCCATGATTCAACACCCCCTGCTCCAAAATGCGCGCTTCCATATTCCTCCGTCTGGATCCTCCGTGCCTCCACATGCTGCAGACTGGGGTCCTCCCTCGCTGACTTCATTGCCTTCTTCCACTCACCCTTGTGAGCGGTGTGGGGCAGGCCCCTTGGTGGTTGACCTCTGGCAAGCTCCGCTAGTGCCTGCCTCTTAAGCGAAGATCTTTTATTGCTAAGTATCGTAACAATCTTTGACTTCCCCCATTTATCTGTGAACTGGCGATTGGGGGGGTTGGGATACCTAGAGCGAAGAGTAGTGAGGGTCTCATCAGCCAACCTCTTTGGGTGGTCTTTGTAGTGGATAAAGCAATCTCTGTAATTGTACAGAGCGCATGAAGGCCATGATGTCCTTCCCCCGCGCATCCATCAAGATGCCTCCTGTCTGAGTGATGTCATAATAAATCGTACCATCACCCAGAGGCACGTCTAAATCATCTGAATCATCATCCTCCCCACCGCCAAATGGCCCAAAGCACTATGCCATGCATCCCCCACCGCTCTCCCTGCTACTACACCTGCTACCCTGTCGTGTCGAGCTCGTACGCTGGCCACTCATAGCTAGGGACTGCACGGGACTATGCTGACCACTCGTAGCTGGAGAACCGAGTCTCAACGGCACAGGAGTACGTCGACGGCTCGTCGAGACAGAAGGACCTCCTGACGGCATGGGGGAAGGGGCATAAGACGGGATGGCAGAAGGGACATAAGACGGCATGGGGGAAGGGTCATAAGACGGTACGGGGGAAGGGGCATAAGAAGGGGCATAAGACGGCTGTGCTGACTCCACTGGGGTGATCTCAGGTGGTGTGGGGTGGCTTGGAGTCTGTAGTGCCGACTCCTAGGGAGTGTTTAGAGTACCCATCATATACCCGTATAACTCCGCAGGACTAGGAGGGTGCCCTAAAAGGTTATATAAGTCCTTCCAAATAGATTCCCGGGGATCAGGTGAGCTAGAAGCGCTTCCTGGCCACATGTTGAACTGGAAAAAAGGAAAAAAATCTATTACTGATGAGCTGAGAAGAAAGGGGAAGAAAAGAGAGGCTTACTGTCAGAGCGCGTCTATAGACGCGTCTGATTTGCGCATCTATAGACGCGTCTAACAGAGCGTCTAACAACTCGTCTAACAGAGCGTTTAACAGAGCGTTTAACAGAGCATTTAGCAGAGCATCTATAGACACGTCTGTCTGTGTCTGCAACAAGCCAGACGCGCGGTCAGACGCGCCTATAGACGCGCTTTTAGACGCGCTCTGAGACGCGCCTATAGACGCGCTCCGATAGACGGGATTTCTAAAAAGTAGAAAAGGACATTGCGCTCGACACAAAAACGTGACACTGATACCCAGATCATGCGCTTCTTGGATACGAGAAAGTACAAAACTGGAGAGAGCAAACTTCCAAACAAGATCAACTGCAAAAAGACTTACTTGGATAGAGGTATGGAAGGTTCTTTTTTTTTCAAAGTTGCTTCTTCTCCTTGTTCGTCCTCCTCTCCTTTAAGCTTAGAAGTAAGTGTGGCTGCCTTTCTCTTGAGTGTAAGCTTGGAAGTAAGTATGGGAGCCTCCCTCTTAAGCTTCGAAACTATGGATCTGCTAATAAAGAAGGAAGCAAGCCGCGCGAAGTATAAGTAATGTGAAGAAAAGCAAAGCGAGCGGCGCGTCGAAAAGCAGGTTTAAAAGTCGCGTCTATAGTCGCGTTTGATAGCGCGTCTAAATACATAGAGTAGACGCGATTTTAGACGCGATTTTAGACGCGACTATAGACGCGGCGATAGACGCAACATAGAGTTTAAATTAAACATTTGAAGAAGAGCAAATTTGGTGGGTTGTTTGTTTGTAGGATGTCTCCATCTTCAGCAAGTAGCTCCAGTGAGGATGAATCCCTCCGTATCCACCATCGCGAAATGTGATTGGAGCAAAAAATCAAATGTCTGTGTGATCGATGTCGAGGAAACATGTATCGTGCACGCAGGATTACACTCAATCATATCTCAAAGTATGGAGAATGGGATGTGACCGTAAACAGGGTAAGGGTTTGTAAGTTAAGGTTGATTGAGATACCTATGGGTGTTCATATGTTTGAGTTATGATCCCGTTTTAATTTGATACAGGATGTAGTGCCACACCCGCATATGTTACCCTATGCCCGTCGTGAAGAGGCGAAGCGTCGGCGATATGAGGTGGGATCTTCAGGAGGGACTGTTACGGATGCATGGAGTGATGGTGATAGTAGCCCTCTGCCATTACCTCATGAAGCCGTGGAGGAGGAGGTGTTTGATGATATGGTGCGGGATTTATATGTCCATCAAGGGAGGGATAATAGCATGGAGCAGGATGATCTTTTTACTACGGCATCGACTCCACTGTTTGAGGGGTGCACATTCTCTGTTCTACGTGCCTCCCTTGAGTTACTAAACTTGCAAGCCATCTATGGATGGAGCAATGCAAGTTTGAATGCATAACTCAAGTAAGCTTTAAAGTCGATTTTGCAAACATGGTGAATTATGCTAGTGGGTCAATTACTCGAATGCTTTTCCTCATTTATGGTCTTCACGTGCAGGCTATTGTGTAAAATGCTTCCAAGGGAGAATAAACTACCGACCTCAAGAGATATGGCAAGGCAACATGTGACCTCTCTTGGAGGATTAGATTACAAGCGCATCCATGCATGTGTCAACGATTGCGTTTTGTTTCGTGGACTACATAAGGATGCAAGAGAGTGTCCTACTTGTGGAGAGGCAAGATATAGAGCAGATCTCAAAACCTTGGACGTGCCTCGTAAGGTATTGCGACATTTTTCCATAATCCCTCGCATCCAACATATGTTCAAGTGCAAATCTATTGCAGAGCTCATGTCATGGCATTCCTCCCATTGATCAATCGTGGCAAGTGGAGAACTCCTGCGGACTCTCTTGCGTGGAAGCATATTGAAGACACATGGCCAAGCTTCAAGGAATAACCTAGGAGCTTGAGACTTGGATTGGGTATGGACGGTGTGAACCCATTTGGTCTCAAAAGCACGTCTTACAGTGTATGGCCAGTGGTATTGGTGAATTACAATCTTCCACCCTCTATGGCTATTAAGAAAGGACATGTCATGCTGTCCCTTCTAATTCCAGGGAAACATAAAGTCAAAAACCCTGATGTTTATTTGGAGCCTTTGATTGATGAGCTAGAGATACTTTGGAGAGGTATCGAGGTGCATGATGTGAGCAGGCCTCCCTCATCACGAGACTTTAACTGCAAAGCAGTCTTGATGTGGACGATGCATGACTTCCCAGGCTATGGCGAGTGTTCAGGTAAGCATTGCATTTTTTAATTATGAATAGGCAAAGGATGTGGCACCCTAAACCCACCTTCCACTCGTAATTGCATCTATTGTTCAGGTCTCACTACATCGGGTTACCATGCATGTCCTGTTTGTGGTCCTTCGCTAGTTGCCTCACAGGCAGACGCATTGAATAAGGTCATCTATGAGAATCACCATCGATTTCTCCCACCTGATCATCCTAGATATGTTGCCCCTTGGAATGAAGTCCTCCCACAATCACTTACCGCGGGAGATTGGATGAGAATTTGGGACGGTTCCATGACTCCTCCACCACTTGGCATGAGCCGGTAAGGGTTTGTAACTATTGGCTGGAAGTAAAGATTGGCTATATTGGCAGAAAGTAAAGATTGCATGCTAACACTTTATTTTGTTTAGATACTCCATCTTTTATCGTTTACCATATTGGTCCCACCTCAAGATCCCATGCATATCTTCAAGAATGTGGCATCTACCATTTGGGAGCATTTGAATGGGACACGAGATTCGGCACAGGCATAAGGGAGGATCTACGTACCACAAGGAGGATGCGTGAAGCTTGGCCTCAAGAGAGACCAAATGGGCGTGTTTTTTTACCTCGTGCACCGTGGATGTTATCAAAGCTAGAGATGGCGACGGTGAAGTGCGCTATTACTACAATTCGTACTCCCACTGGATGCATGAGGTGTTTGAAGGGAGCCTTTACAAAGAGCAAGAAAAGAGGTGTAGAGCAATTATATGGCTTGAAATCTCATGATTGGCACAAGATGCTCCAAGTAAGTATTTTATATGCATAATATCTTTTTCCTTTCAAATTTGTGAGTGAATAGCTATAAGCAACTAATCAACCACCTCCTCGCGGGTTCAGTTCATACTACCTACTAGCATTTCACGTAGTGCATCGAAGGAAGTGAAAGATTGTATTTACAAGATGGGCGAGCTTGTGAGGTATGTGAGCTCAAAGGAAATAGATCCCACCACGCTTGAGAATGCTCGAGTTATGTCAGTGGAGGCGGTTTGTTTAGTGGAGGAGACATTTCCACGTTCTATTCTCACAAGCCAACTACATCTCATAGTGCATTTGGTGGATGAGATTGCTATATGCGGTACTATACATGCACGATGGTTGTTCTTCCTCGAGCGCTTCATGAAGACCTTGAAGGGCTTCGTGAGACAAAATGCAAGACCCGAAGGTAGCATGGCCGAGGGTTGGTTGGTACAAGAGTCACTTGTATATATTTCTGAGTTTCTTGTTGATGTGGATAGCTCTCTCCCACGACTATGGAGAGATGATGAAGACCTAAGGATGACCTCTATTGTGCCTCAAGGGAAAGGACGCAACAAAGTAATAGACACGGAGTTGCATAATAGTATCAACCTCTTTTGCGTGCTTAATAGTGATGTGATGAAAAGATGGGTGACAAGATACGAGGATGCAAAGGCAAGAAGACAAGAAGAAAGGGCCCTCTTTCGTACACACCACAGATCTCGTGTGCCATACCCTCAGCATCTAAGAGCACTTCCAAAGGATATTCATGTGGATTGGCTACTTGATGAAATGGAGAAAGCAGAGAAAGACGAGGGGATGCATATCACAATGGAAGAATGGGAGTATGCTAGGGGATGCATGAGCAAGGTCGGTATATAGAATGTTATGCATAAGTTAGGAGCTTTCAATAATTTAGATTGCTTATTTAATTGATTTTTTCTTAGTGTAGTGCACGATGTTCAATGCTATATGGTGTGAGGGCAAGCATTTTCGAACACAACGGATTGATGATAAGAGAAACACACAAGATTGCGGCGTCGTTGCTAGCTTTGAGGGAGCCAATGGAGCCATGGATGATTATTGTGGCATAATCCAAGATATTATTATGCTTGACTTTCGACGCTTCTTTGTGTATGTTTTGGATGTAAAGTGGTTTAAGGACGTGGTGGAAAGAGGCCCTAATGCAACAATCAAACGCCATGCAAGTGGCTTTGTAACTATTGACTCCACAAAGTTTTGGCAAAGTAGGAAGGACACACTAGTACTACCGCAACAATGTGAACAGGTACTGTGCACACATATAAAAATACTCGCTTTTAAATATTTGATGCAAGAAAAGTAACATGATTGTATTTGTGTTTGAATTAGGTTGTCTATCAACCAATGGTGGATAATAATAGATGGTGGCATGTCATACCTATTATGCCACGTTCCAAAGTGATGTATAGTACATTTACTAATATGGAGCGTATGGAGGATGATCATGGCCATGGACGTGATGATGACCGTGATACAAGAGAGGAGGATGATCATGAGATAGGAGATACAGATATTGAGGCCATTACCCGTGAGGATGAGCCTACCATTCGAGATGCTGATTTCGATGAGCACATGAGTGGCACAAGTAGTAGTGGGTTGAATGTATTTGTAGATCTAAACACTTGTTTGGATTTTGAAGTAGATAGTTTGGCAAGGATTGATCTCATTGAGGATGAGATTGAACCGTAGCCCCATAATTGATATTGGCAAAACTATTTTACATATTGTCTCATTCTCCTCATCTCACTTAATTCTTGTATATGTGGGCTTGCAAAAAATTATGTGCTTTGGTAATCATGGGCAATGTTTGGAAAGCAATGATGTACACCAAAATCTCACTTTCTGTATTCTCTGGTTTGCGTCTATTTACGCGTCTAAATGTGCGTCTGATTCTCAGTGTAAACGCGCAAATAAACGCGGAAATACACGCACAAATAGACGCGCTAATAAAGGGATGTTAGACGGGCCTGTATTTTCTCAGATTAGACGCGCACGTAGACGCGATAATTTACGCGCAAATAGACGAGCTTTTAGACGCGCCCGTAATTCCTCTACTAAAGCAACGCCTATAGACGCGCCCGCTATTTTGCGCGTCTACCAAGCGCGTCTATAGTTGCTTTGTGTTGTTGTGTTCCCATAGAGACAATGTTCACAAAATTCAAAATCAGAAAAACTCAAATGCAGTACATAAACCAAACGGCATAAGAGTTTCATTTCATTCTGGCTCATGTACCCCAACCGACAATGCCACAAAGAAGTACTTGGCTGCTTGGTTATTGCAACAACATGATCAGACACCCTTGATACATGTAAGGGATATAATGTCTCACACTTAGCACCTCTTACCAAAACCATAGAGCCCTTTTGAATTTTCCAACTCTGAAAGCCAAAGGTGGTAACCAGCATCATATAGCTAACCCGTTGAAATGTGACTCTTGGTCAGCTTAGGCACATGTCTCACATTTTCCAAAATAAATGTAGACCCATTTGCAAAAGAAAATTTTATGTCACCTACATGGTTCGCATGGTCGATCACGCATTAAACCATGTTTTTTGCCTATTGTCATGCACAATCGTCAAAAAACACACCTCGAGGGGTGTTCTTGGAACCTGCATGTATACGATGGAAATACCCCTTTGCACACACATCAATCCTACCTATGTAGAGGCACGTCCAAAGTCTCAAGCCCATCAGATGTAGTTCGCATGGTTGATCATCCATCAAACCATGTTTTTCACCGTGTCATGCACAATGATAAAAAAACACGCTCCGAGGCATGTTATTCAGAGGCTCACGTATCTGATGGGCATCCTTCTTTGCACCTACATCAATTCCACCTATGCTGAGGCACATATAGAGTATCACTCTTATAGGATGTGGTTTGCATTGTCGATCATGCGTTAAACCATGTTTTTTACCTAGTGTCGGGTCGTCAAAAAACATGCTTACAGGCGTGTTATTCAAATATGCACATAAAAGATGGGCATCTTGCTTTGCACATGCATGAATACCACCTATGTTGAGGCATGTGCAAGTATCATGCCCATCAGATGTGGTTCGCGTGCTCGATCACGCATTAAACCATGTTTTCCACCTAGTGTCATCCACAATTGTCAAAAAACATGCCTCGAGAAGTGTTATTTGCACCTGCATGTATCCGATGGGCACCTTGCTTTGTACATGCATCAATATCACCTATTTAGAGGCATGTGCAAAGTATTGTGCCCATCGAGATGTGGTTCCCATGGTCAATCATCCAAGGCTCACATATCCGATGGTAATCCTGCTTTGCACATACATTAATCCTACCTATGTTGAAGCATGTTCAAAGTATCATGCCAATTGGATGTGGTTTGCATGGTCGATCACGCATTAAACCATGTTTTTCCCCTAGTGTCATACACAATTGTCAAAAAACATGCCTCGAGGTGTGTTGTTCGAACCTGCATGTATCTGATGGCATCCCCCTTTACACATGCACAATACTACCTATGTGAAGTCAGGTGCATAGTATCATGCCCATCAGATGTGGTTGGTATGGTTGATCATGATTAAACCATGTTTTTCACCTAGTGTCCTGCACAATCATCAAAAAACATGCTTGCAGGTGTGTTATTCGAACCTACAGATATTCGATGGAAATCCCCCTTTGCACACATGTCAATACCACATTTTTTAAGGCACTTGCAAATTATCATGCCCATCGAGTGTGATTCGAATGGTCAATCTTGAATTAAACCATGCTTTTCACCTAGTGTCATGCGCAATCGTCAAAAAACAAGCCTCAAGGTTTGTTAGTCAATCCTGTACATATCCGATGGGCATACCGCTTTGCACATATGTCAATAACACCTATTTGGAGGTGCATGCAAAGTATCATGCCCATCTTATGTGGTTCTCATGATCGATCACCCATCAAATCATGTTTTTCACCTAGCGTCATGCACAATAATCAAAAAACACAGTCGAAGGTGTGTTATTCAAAGATGCACGTATCCGATGGGCATGCTACATTGTAGGCACATCAATTCCACCTATTTTGAGGCATGTGAACAGTATCATTCCCATCAGGTGTGGTTTGTGTGTTCGATCACGCATGAAACCACGTTTTTCACCTAGTGTCCTATACAATCATCATGAAACCTGCTGCCAGGTGTGTTAATTGCACATGCACGTATCCAATGATCATCGTGCATTGCATGCATGCAATAACATCTATGTTGATGCACGTGCAATGTTTCATGCCCATCAAATGTGGTTAGCATGGTTGATCACCCATTCAACCATGTTTTTCACCTAGTGTCATGCATAATCGTCAAAAAACATGCTTGCAGGTGTGTTATTAAAAACTGCACGTATTCGATGGACATTCCCCTTTGCACACATATCAATCCCACATATGTTAAGGCACGTGAAAAGTTCTCTACCCATAGGATGTGGTTCACATAGTCGATCAAGCATTAAACCATGGTTTTCACCTCGTGTCATGTATAATCGTCAAGAAACACACTTGTAGGTGTGTTATTTGAACCCGCACGTATCCAATGGACATCCCCCTTTGCACACATCTCAATCCCACCCATGTTGAGACACGTGCAAAGTATTGTGCCCATTAAATGTGGTTCTCAGGGCCAATCACTGATTAAACCATGTTTTTCACCAAGTGTCATGGACAATCATCAAAAAACATGCCTCAAGGTGTGTTATTGGAACCTGCACCTATCCGATGGGCATCCCCCTCTGCACATGCATCAATACCACCTATATGGAGGGGTGAGCAAAGTATCATTCCCAGAAAATGTGGTTCGCATGGTCGATCACCCATCAAACCATGTTTTTCACCTAGTGTCATGCACAATCATAAAAAAACACACTGCTCCGAGCTGTGTTATTTGAAGGCGTACATATCTGATGGGCATACCAATTTACACATGCATCAATCCCACCTAACTATAGGCATGTGAAAATGATCATGCCCATTGTATGTGATTCGCATGGTCGATTACGCATGAAACAATGTTTTTCACCTAGTGTCCTACACAATCATCATAAAATTCCCTTCCAGGCATGTTATTCACACATGCACGTATCCGATGAGCATCGCACTTTGTACCCACATTGATATCACCTATTTCAAGGCACGTGCAAAGTATCATGCCCATTGGATGTGGTTCGCATGGTTGATCACGCATTAAACCATGTTTTTCACCTAGTATCACGCACAATCATAAAAAAACACGCCTCAAGGTGTGTTATTCAAACCTTCCCGTATCCGATGGAAATCCACCTTTGAACATGCATCAATACTACCTATGTGAAGGCAAGTGAAAAGTATCATGCGCATCGGCTGTGGTTGTTACGGTTGATCATGCATTAAACCTTGTTTTTCACCTAGTGTCATGCATAATTGTCAAAAAACACGTCTAGAGGTGTGTTATTCGAATTGCATTTATCCGATGGGCACTTTGCTCTACACACACATCAATACAACCTATGTGGAGTTGCATGCAAAGTATCGTGCCCATCGGCGGATGTGCTTCGCATGGTCGATCACCCATTAAATCATGTTTTCACCTAGTGTCATGCATAATCATCAAAAAACACACTTGCACGTGTGTTATTTGAACTAGCATGTATCTGATAGACATCCCCATTTACACGCACATCAATACCACCTATGTTAAGGCACATGCAAAATATCATGCCCATAGGATGATGGTCGATCATGTATTAAACCATGTTTTTAAAACATGCCTCAAGGTGTGTTATTCGAACTTGCATGTATATGATGTACTTCCTCCTTTTCATGTGAATACATCCCACCTATGTCAAGGCATGTTAAAGGTTTTGTGCCCATCGGATGTGGTTCGCATGGTCGATCACACATTAAAACATGTTTTTCACCTAGTGTCATGCACAATCATCAAAAAACATGCCTGAAGGTGTGTTATTCAAACTTGCACGTATACGATGGTCATCCCCCTTTGCACACACATCAATCCTACCTATGTTATCCTCCCCATTAGATGTGGTTCGCATGGTTGATCATCCATCAAACCATGTTTTTCACCTAGTGTCATGCACAATGATAAAAAAACATGCTCCAAGGTGTGTTATTCAAAGGCTAAGGTATCCAATGTGCATCCCACTTTGCACGTGCATCCATCCAACCTATGTGGAGACACTTGTAGAGTATCGTGCCCATTGGATGTGGTTTGCATGGTCGATCACATGTTAAACCATTTTTTTCACCTAGTGTCGGGCATAATCGTCAAAAAACACACTTGTAGGTGTGTTATTCAAATACAAACATATACGATGGGCATACTGCTTTGCACATGGATGAATCCCACCTATGTTGAGGCATGTGCAAAGTATTGTGTCCATTGGATGTGGTTCGCGTGATCGATCATGCATTAAACCATGTTTTTCACCTAGTGTCATGCACAATTGTCAAAAAACATGCCTCGAGTTGTGTTATTCAAACCTGCATGTATCCGATGGACACCTCTTTCTATATGTGCATTAAAATAACCTATTTGGAGGTATGTGAAAAGTATCGTGCCCATTGGATGTCGTTCGCATGGTCGATCATCCATCAAACCATTTTCACCTAGTGTCATGCTCAATCATTAAAAACATGCTCTGATGTGTGTTAGTCAAAGGCGCACATATCCAATGGGCATCCTGACTTGGACGCACATTAATATTACCTATGTTGAGGCATGTGTAAAGTATCGTGCCCATCGGATGTGGTTTGTATGGTCGATCACGCATTAAACCATGTTTTTAACCTAGTGTCATGCATATTCATCAAAAAACACGCCTTGAGGTTTGTTATTCAAACCTGCATGTATTCGATGGACAAAACCCTTTGTAGGTGCATCAATACTACCTATTTTGTGGGACATGAAAAGTATCATGCCCATCGGATGTGGTTCGAATTGTCGATCACACATTAAACCATGTTTTTCACCTAGTGTCATGCCGAATTGTCAAAAAGCACGCTTCCAAGTATGTTATTCGAACCTGCACGTATCCGATGGGAATACCCCTTTGCATGAACATTAATATCGCCTATGTTAAGTGCAAAGTATCGTGCCCATCGGATATGGTTCTCATGGTCGATCACGCATTAAAGCATGTTTTCCACCTAGGGTCATGTTTTTCACCAAGTATTTTATCCATGGGACAAACACCATTTAACGGGAGCATGTCGATGGAAATATGCATGCGTGACCAAGAAAAATTAAATCTCTACTTTCCATGAAGCCTAAAACCTCATTGGAATCTAAAAATATTGACTTGGTGGGACCCTGAACCTACACAAAAATCCCAAGGTTGACTTTTCCTCAAAACAAAATCCCCTGCCACCATCAAACCTCAAAGCTGGATGGGAATCCCAAAAAACTTTTCTCAAAAACAAAATATTTTTTGCCCATAGGGCATCAAGAATGCACTCAAAGGTTATGTTGGAATACTTTGAGATCGATGCGTGCTCAAAGGAAACTATATATGAAGTAGGACATGTAATGGTGTTGCCACAGTAGGGACCTCAAGAAATGGATGATGCCACGCACACACATCAATATGACCAAGCGCAGTTGCAAAGAATGGAAGAAGAAGGACGGTCAGCTGCAATCATGGTACAACCCCTCCCAAAAAAACCAAGACATCAAATGCTAAGGGTGAGTACTTCAAGAGCCACAGTTCCAACTGCACGTACTAGAAAAAGAGGTTGCCTCTTTAAAAAGAAAGGTCTTCGAGAAGTAGAATTGGAAGAGGAAGAGGAAGAAGAGTAAGAGCAAATGTATAAGAAGAAGAAAGAATGTCACTTAGATGAGGGTGTCATAGAGGATGACCCATGATATATTTGGGAACATAAGCCTTATCCAGTGGATGCCACTTCTGTGGGGACATCAAGAATCTTCACAAATAGTAGATAGCTGGATGTTGCCTATGCCAGACATATTTTTTAGGCTTAGGTGGATGGAAAGAATCTAGTTACTTCGAATGTAGTGCTCCATCCAATGATGTATCTTCCAAAGAAGCCTAGCTTTAAGGATGCGATCATTTTCTAGGGGCCTTCAAATTTTTTGAGAGTTCACTAAGTACGTTGGAGCAAGAGTTGTTGCAATGAGAAAAGGATCTAAAGAATCTGATGCTATAGTACAACAACTCATATTGAAGGATACAAGGAGAGATTTCCTACTCAAGTGCACATTTGAGCCTATCGGTGGTCAACACTTTGCATATGCATGCAATAAATTGGCCAGAGAGGCACATGGAGTGAAAAGAATCTCGACCCGGATCTTCTATAGGATACCTCAATTTCAGTACTACATGGAAATGATATGCATCTTTAAGAGCGAGCACAGATAGCAAATTGAGTCTAAAAGATCATGTTGCTTTGCGAAACATTAGCTCAACTTAAGAGATGTTGACAAAATTGAGGACCATATGGAAAACATGTGGGCAATTAGACCTCTTGGCCATCTCTCCATGCGGTGGAATCCTTTGGACTTTACCACGAGGCTAGGATGGAAGTCCATACTTTAATGGAAGTATAGGAGACGGTGTGTCTGAGAAATCTGTTACAAGCCAAAGTTCAATCCCGAATAGGAAGCATGATTTTCTAACCTGCAAGGACTTTACAAAGAATGACAAAAAAAGAAGATGCAAAAAATCTCGTTCAATTCTACACTTGCCTAAGTGCAGTTGTTCCAAGGGCAAAGCAAGACCAACAAGCTGAGATGTTGACTAGGTTCAAGGTTGTAAGAGATGGGTATCATGGTTATACCAACATCATTTTTCATCCCAATGAAGTGCTCAACAAATTCATTCTACATGCGCTGCATGTGAAAGGTGAGATATCACATATGAAGCCCCTTCATTCATTACAGAAAAGGCAATGAAGGCTAAGAAAAAAGAGGTGACCACCAGAATGTGGAGGCCCATGAGGAACTTGCCAGATTTCTATGTAACCATGGCATCCGAGAAGATTCTAAAGAATGAATGGTTCTTTGGAAAAAAGGATAGAGATCACTGCATGGAGGATAACATCGTTTGGCAAGTGAAGCACGATGCAGTGGAGAGTGCCATCAAATTTCTTCTCGCAGAAAAGAACATCCTTGTGACTCAATACAAGATTGACAATACTTTCATGAAGCAGATAACAATGGCTTTATCCTAAGTGAAATAAAATGCATGGGCACACAAGTGGGTGAGGGTGCAAGAAGAAGGGCCAGGGGATGCCACTTTGAGCATGCGTTCTTTCATATATAATATCAATGTAATAGAATGGGTTCCCATGCTATTATGAAATGTGTCATCATATTATTTCTTAATCTTATTAAATGTCTAAATAAATTACTTGCATGTTCTCACGATGTTTCATATAGGGTACATATTATTTTTAAATCTTCTTAAATGTCTAAATAAATTAGGAGCATGTTCTCATGATGTTTCATATACGGTATCAAAGCATAAAAAACGATTGCAATCCTAAAACTTTCTCAGTACAAGGCATAGGCCCTTTCTCAACGAAAATACCAATGTTTTTTACACTAATTTTTTTAAAAACGGGCGCAAACGTCATTATTAACGTCGTTATAAGCATCGAAAAAGAACGATCACTATATAAGCATCGCTATATAGCGACACTGATAAATGTCGCTATATAGCAACACTAATAATCATCGCTATATCGCGACACTGGTAAACGTCGCTATATAGCAACGATTAATAGAACTTTAAAAAAAGCATTAGTGGGGCTAAACAGGGCCATAGCAAGCCCTGTTTTGCCCCACTAATGTTTTTTTTTTGGTAATTATAAAAAGAAGTTTTTTATTACAAAATTTCCCTTGCGAAAAGGGTGATATAAAATCGCTGAAGTGAAATGATCGAGCAACAAAAGCATATACATGTCGAAGATATACAACATTGTTTGTTACAAAATTACCCTTTCAAAAAGGGTGATACAAAATCGCTCAAACGAGCTAATATGCAAAATGATATACATGGCGAAATATATGCAAACTACTACTACTACTACTCATTCGAATCATCGTCGTCGTCCTCCTCGTCCTCATCTTACTAGCCTGATCCTTGGTTCTCGTGAGCTGTGCCTGCTCCCTGACCCTCGGCAGATGCACCTGATCCCTAGTCCTCGTGATCGCTCGCCTCCAGTGATGGGACGCTCGAGCTTTGACCCTAAGAGTGAAACCATATTAATTGAAAATTAGATTGGAACTTAAAGAATAAAACAATTTAAAAAGTGAGATTACAAGTAGGAGTAGACTTATACCGTGCGAGCAGCCACCTCAGCCCAATCGACCGTTGCTCCCATTGCCTCCTGCTCAATAAACCATGGCTTTGTTCCTATGTGAAACGCACGTCGCGTCTCTGCATCTGTAGGAAGATGACCCATCGCAGTTTGCTATAGATCCAATTTACGAGAGTTAGATAAAGTGCATGTAATACGTAAAACAAATAGAACAATATATTAAATGAGAAGAAGTAGACTCACCACGGTTTCCTCGAACGCCAACTGTCTGCCTGCACAAAAGTGCAAAGTACCTACGGTGTCCATCCGTCTCCTCGCAGCCCTCCTCTGACCCTCGAACATTTCGAGATGGTCCCTATTCTGATTCTTGAAAAACTTCCAATCAGCTTTGTCTACCCAGCTGGGTTTAGCCATCCCCTTTGCGATGGAAGTACGCAAGGTTGATCTACGATGCTTCAAGACCAAACCCATGTGCTCTCACATGTAATTCTCATTGAACTCCCAATTTGGCGGGTTAGGGTATTTTTGTTTTAATTCATCGATGATCGCCTGCTTCTTTTGGTCATCTTGATACTGCCAATCAGTAGCAATGCCACTCTTGAAGTGGTGGCTCATCAACTGCCTCATGGTGGCCATCACTACTTTGCCCTTTCTCTCTTCTATTATCTCTCCGACAGTCGTGAGTCGATAGGAGAGGTCCTCGACTGGGTAAGGAGGACTCATGGTAGTGGCAGAGTCAGAGTGAGTGGAAGCTGTGCGAGCGCTTCTGAAGCGAGGAGTAGCAGTGGGAGTAGGAGAAGGCAAGGGACCTGACTGATACTATGTCTCGGGACCAAGTGGAGACTTGTAGGGATGTGAGTGTGCTAATTCATCTACATCTCCCGAGTTAGCACAACATAAGCAGCCCCTCCTACTCTTCCTTCCCTTACAATAGGCACGTGCAAGTGATGACCCCTCGATTGAAGGGGCACGAGGGGACAGCTGGGCAGTAGGTCTAGCCATCGATGTAGGAGAGGGAATTGCTGAGGTCCTCTGAGATAGCAGAGAGAAGAATCTCACTGCCTCCTTATCGGTCATCTATGCTACAAACGCGTCGGGACTCCCAACAAAGCCATGGACTACTAGCAAAGGAGTTCCCCGAGGGGTAGCCGCAGTGCTACATCTGAGATGACTCGGGCCAAGGGTAGTCGCAGGCGTAGGCCCCTAAGGTGTTGCCTGAGAGGAATCAAGGTCCTTTGGAGCATAGAGATTGTGGTGTCTCCTCCTGCGAGGCTGTCCGTACTCATCGGATGTGCGACATGATCCCATGTCTAACGTAGATACAAACATGAAAAAAAAAAAAAAAACATAAGCATAGGCATAGGCATAGGCATATGCTTATGAAAAGAAGACAAAAAGAGAGGAAGAGAGAAGAGAAAGAAGAGAGGGGGAGAAAAAAAGAGAAAGAAGAGAGAAGGAGAAGGAGAAGGAGATGAGAAAGAAGAGAGAAGGAGAAGGAGAAGATGAATCGAAAGAAGGAGAAGGAGAAGAGAAAGAAGGACAAGGAGAAGAGAAAGAAGAGAGAAGGTAGGCATAGGCATAGGCATATGCTTATGAAAAGAGCTTATGCTCATGCTCATGCATAGGCAAATACATATGCTTATGAAATGAGATTGAAAGAGGGGAAAGAGGGGGGGAAAGAGAGAGGAAAGGAGGAAAAGAGGAGAAGGAGAAGGAGACATATGCTCATGCTTATGCTTATGCTTATGCATGAGCATAAGAGAAGGAGACACATGCTTATGCTTATGCATAGGCTAATACATATGCTTATGAAAAGAGATTGAAAGAGGGGGGGGAAAGAGAGAGGAAAGGAGGAAAAGAAGAGAAGGAGAAGGAGACATATGCTCATGCATAAGCATAAGCATAAGAGAAGGAGACATATGCTGATGCTTATGCTTATGCTTATGCATGAGCATAAGAGAAAGAGACATATGCTCATGCTTATGCTTATGCATGAACATGAGTATATGCTTATACTTATGCATAAGAGGAAGAAGAGGAAAAGGAAACAAAGCATAAGCTTATGCTTATGCATGAGCATATAAGCATAAAAGAAAAAGAGGGAAAAGAGGGGGGGAGAGAGAGAGGAAAGGAGGAAAAGAGGAGAAGGAAAAGGAGACATATGCTCATGCTTATGCATGAGCATATGAGCATAAAAGAAAAGAGAGAAAGCTTAAGAATAAAAGAAAAAGAGAGAAAAACAGATTGAAAGAGGGAAAAAGAGACTGAAAGAGGGAAAAAAGAAGAGAAAGAAAGGAGGGAAAAAGAGATTGAAAGAGGAAAAAAAGAAGAGAAGGAAAGGAGGGAAAAAGAGATTGAAAGAGGGGGAAAAAGAGTCTGAGGGTTCCTACACCCATCACTGCAGCTAGCGCTTAAGGCACTAGCTGCAGGCCAATGCAAATAACACAAATAACAAAAGGAAAAAAGAGGAAGCACTTTCGTACCTGGAATAGTCTTGCTTGGTGTTTTGTGGACTGGCCCTACAAAAGAGATGAAACATACCACTTTTCAAATAACTAGTTAGAGGAAGGAGGAGTTTAAAGAAGCAACTTCTCAAAGGGAAAGGATTGAGGAGACAAGGAGAAAGTGGAGGAAGAGAAATACAAAAAATACTAGAAGAGGTGAGTCTTCTTTCTTTCACAAAATCTCGTTTTTTGTCTTTAGCCCTTGAAAATCAAGCATGAAAAGTAGCACATAGCCTTAGCAATACAAGTATAAACATGGTTCAACACTCATAAAATGAAATCTCACAAAAAATGAACCTACATTGCTAAAAGAGACTCACCTTCTTGAAAAACTTCTTCTCACACAAGCAAAGAGGGAGAAGGGTGGAGAGGGAGCACAAGTGTTAGGAGAGCGGTTGAGTAGTGGTGAGGAGTGGAGAATAGAGAGGAGGAAAGCGAGGTCATCGGATATGAGGTGGGAGGAGAGGTTACTTTTTCCAAAATAGAGATGCTAAAGAAAGCATCGCATTGTGGGGTTTCAGGTTTTAGCCCACAACGTCGCTATATATATGTCGCTATATAGCGACGCTCATATTTAAAAGAGTCGTTATATAGCGACGGAATAGAGCAAATCATCACTATATAGCAATGGAACAGAGCAAAATATCACTATATAGCGACGCTTCATAACACTTATTATTTAAAGTTAAAAAAGAAGCTCATAGATGCTATTTTATTACTATTAATATATTTCCTTGCAACTTATGTTGTGATAATTTAGAAAAGGAGGGTAGAGAGAAGAGAAAGAGAGAGAGACAGTGACTGAGAGAGAGACTGAGAGAAGGCAACATGGATAAACAGAAATATAAAGTTCAAATTGTTCAAAAAAGGTGATTTAGTGTTAATGTTTAACACAAAGTCGAGGAAAATGCCAGGAAAATTCAAGCTCAGATATGACGGTCCCTTCAAGGTACTTGAGGTTTTTGAGCAAGGTACCTTCAAATCAGCTGACCTACCTGGGAACATATTTGACAAACCAGTCAATGGTTTTAGGCTCAAATCTTACATTGGACCTGACCCCACTCAAGAAAAAACCAACACAATCTCTTTGCAACTATTCCAAGACCTCAATCATGATCTCATATATGTTTCAACTGTTCAAATTGATAGATCTATCTTTAAGAGGCTTTGACTGTAGTCCAACACAAGTCTGATAGGCTCACATAAAATGTGTTGTGTCATCCACAGTAACATTTAGGTAAGCTCTAATCCCAACCAGCCCAATTTAATAAGTGATGCAGGTAAGGAAAACTTCAAAGAAGCAAGCACAGTGGTGAGCCTGACCTCAACAATAATCCGACAAACATCCGACAAGAAAACATCCGACTTTGACTTTGACCCAGATCCACGCAACATGTGTGACATCACTCCCCCAATTTGACCTCACTCCGACTCAAATCTGACTCCAAGATTCACTATCACTCTACTTCATGTTGAAAGGGACACTTCGTCTCTGACCCGACTACCTTTTCACCATCTAGCCCCATTCCGACATACTGAAGAACTTTTGATAGACCTCTACCACCAACAAGGAAATTTGTCTCATGCATACACAATTCTTCATATCGATGGGATAGCCAACAAATGTACACAGGATGATTTGCAACATTATCAACAAGGCTCTTCACTCAAGTGAGGCTAACACCTCCACATTAGCCGTTCCAACCGACCTCTCCTTGACAAATTCCATCATCACAAATACATCCCACAGTGCTTAACGCAAGCTGATAAGAAATCCCTTACACACATGAAAATTCACTAACAGTTCGTTGCATGTGGCACTTATGATCTGTCCCTTAAAGCACAAGATAGACAAAATCTTTTCCCACGAGTCCCCTCTACATGTGGTGCCCAAACGCTGCTATCGCCTCATATTTGCTAACACATCAGAAGAGCCCGAGCCCAACCTTCACCTCTTGAGCACAACAATGCTCTTGGATGTAGGCATGGCCCCAAAGCGATCCATAAGACCTGCTCGGAAGAGTCCATGACAACTCCCAATTGTAGCAGAGAAGATCGTTGACATACTCGTCGATCCCGAGGAGACTAAGTCCGATGATGAGCCTCCTCTCCCACCACAGAAAAAACCAATGCTCATACCAAGCTTCGCCAATTTTATGGTGTCCTTAGACTTGACAAAGCATTAGAAGTGTTGAGAGTTCATGCTCAACATCATGTGATCATGTGTGCATAGCACCATCATGTGATCATATGTGCATAGCACTAACCTTATAGAGTGCTATAAAGGAAAAGGTTAGAACCCCTAACCCTAACCCTAAAAGGGTTTGTATATATTCTATTTTTGCAACTAAATCTAGTGTACAGTTAGTCATTTGTGGTGTGCTCTCTAGATGTGCCCTCTCTCCTCATCTCCACTCTTCTCCTCTCCCTTCTTCATATTTTGTCATGGTATCAGAGCTCCCTTGCCTTCCGCTGAGGCATTGTGATTCCTGAGAGTGCGAGAGAGATTGTGAGATTGAGAGTTCTCTTGAGTGATTGTGAGATCCTTCCCTTCACTTCCGTTGAGAGAAATTTTCATCCATTTGGAGAAAGATTTCCGTTCATCTCCTTCGAGAGATTTGTGACAGTTCTTGAAGAGAGCTCCCTTTATTCATTTGGTTCATTGCTTCTTGTGAGAGAAAAAATCTCAGCTCTTACAAGAGCTTGTGTGAGAGAGAAACAGAGGTACTTGTGAGCTTATGAGGGAGAAAGAGATCTTTTGAAACTGCTTGACTAAAGCTCCTGAAAGCTCTCTACAACCGTGACAACATGAACTTCAAGATAGTGGTCCAAGCCTTCGATTGAGGCAAATCGACCTCTCAGCTGCCATAGCCTACATACTTCGACCTTCTATAGCTTCAAAGGTAGTCGAGCATCTACGACCAAGCAAAGCCTTCAAGCAACTACTACAAGCTTTAAGGCCACCTGCGACAAGCTCCTCCATCAAATAGGAGCTCCTATGGCAAATCGACATCCACTTTCGTGCACCTACGAGCTTCATCACACTCCAAAACTCCACTGCAGACCAGAGGCCACTCATGACATTAGAGAGGTTCCTAAGCTTCCGAACAAGCCACGTCTCCAGCAAGAGCGACTCACAGGCTTCCTACAATCAAAGGCGACTTTAGCGGGATTCTCCAAGAGCCTCCAATCGACAACAGTGACTCCATCCACAATCTGAGAAGGGCTCTACAGTGCAACGGCTGCCTCCTACTCGTAGCCAACGAACTACAACAAGCCAACTAGATCTACACCGCCTAGCTCACCTTCCACGGACTCCCAAGCGGCAACGAAGAATAGCCAGTGCCAGTGCATTCAACCTCACAGCGCACCTACAAGCTTCCCTCAGCCTTCATACGGCGCTCATGGCGGCTGACAATAGGCGCTACTTTAGCGACGGCTCTACCACTCTCCAAAGCTTCATCGACATGGATAAATAGTGATGACCACCAATTACTGCTACTCTCCAACACACCAGCGGTTCACCAGGAGACCCAACAGATAGCATGCCTCACCAAACTCCCTTGATTCATACAATAGCTTCGAGTGGCAGCACCTCCTTCTGCTAGCAACGGGCGCCACTACGATGCCACCTCTCCAAGCAGCTGCCGACGGCTCCTCGACGACCAAGCACACGGGCTCTCCAACAGACAAGCCTCCTTCATGTGCTCCTCCGCGATGAAATCGAAATCTTTGACGAAATCTCTAGTAGATTCTGGTGCTCTAGAAATCGACACGTGGCATCTACCCTATCACAAGGGTCACCACACAGAGGTGTGGTCAATCGATTGACATGTGGCACTCTTATCCTCCACGTGGCATCTTATCTGCCATGTCAGTAGTCCACACCACCGACTGCCACATCACCATCGATTGCCACATCAGCTGACACATCATCATTACCACATCATCAGGCCACATCATCTTGCCATGTCATCAAGCCACATCAGCAAACATGTCATCTTGCCATGTCATCAGTGACACATCATCATGCCATGTCACCTTTACCACCTCAGTAGTCCAGTCAGCATTGACCCCTGCCAAGCACACATAGTGCTCCACAGGCACTTCATGTGACCACTCCTGCCACCTCATCATTGCTTCACAAGCACACCTCTTGCTAAGCACAGTGCCACATCATCACTGCATGTGACTCACAATGACACATCATCATTGAGCACCACTTGCACTCCTTTTGTCCCTCCACCGAGATCAAGTCATATCTCTTGATCCAAGAAGAATTTGAGGGCGCTCCAAAAAGGAAAGTCGCTCATTTTTTTGTGCTCTATGCGATCTTGAGCCTCACCGACAAAACCACTTCCTTCACGCACATTTGCCTCCACATCAATGCATCTAACCCAGCACTTAAAAAGAACAAAAGGAAAGCAATTATTTGTTGTTCTTTCATCGATCGATGGTTGGTTTAGATCTAGATCAGGGTAGACTAGATCGCCATATAGGGGACGCTTTGAATTTCCCCAAGTTGCCAATCTAAGCCATGCCCGAAATTCCTGACTAGTATCTACTCGGAGTTAGTCCATACGCTCACATACGGTTTCACATCATTACATTACCTGAAACCTTACGTTCATCAGTTCAGTGAGCAGACTTCAAAGTTCAGAGGCATTGCAGATTGATTCAGTGGGCAGATAGCATTTGATTTCACACACACATGCCACATTGTAAAGCCTATTCGGCTATCTCACAGCATCGTGCACATCATTTCAGCCTTGTAAAGCCTCTTGGCTATTCTTGGCATCATTGCCACAAGCCTTGTAATACAAATTAGATTTTATATATTGCAGTTCTATCTTCACCAACGGTTCAGGGATTTCACTTGGCATATTTAGTGTATTTGCAGTTGATTTATACATAGATTTTCAGGACACTTTTTGAGTACATTTCTTGCACCATGTCGACTAGCAACCTCAATCTGGAGGCATCTGCTAAGTTAGACAACTCTAATTATGTACATGGAAATACCGAATGGAGACCATTCTTGTGCTTTAGGACAAATGGGAGTATGTCGATGGGTCTACACCTAGACCATTGGCCGGTCCAGCCACCAGTAGCTCTACTCCATCTGTTGTCACAGCACCAGCAATGGAATCTACATCTACACAAACAGTTTTTGCACCAGTAGTAGATCCTGCCATTGCCCAAGCTCAAGCAGAATGGGATAAGAAAGACAAGTATGCCTATCACTTGATCAAGCAGAATGTGCAAGATGTCATGCTAGGACAGCTCAACACAGTCAAAACATCAAAAGAAGCATGGGATATGTTCGCCGCTCTCTACGAGTCCAAGAACACATCCAGGATTCTCACGCTAAGAAACCAGGTCAACTAAAGTTTCTGCAATAGCAGTGCAACCAGTCATGCTTATGTACTCCGCATTAAAGACTACAACAATCAACTTGCAGCAGCAGGAGAGACTATGAACCCCGCAAAAATGGTTCAAGTAATCCTGAATGGACTAAGAGAAGGATACGAGAATCTAGTTTGGAGTATTGCCATCCAACAGCAAATTCCGACACTGGAAGAACTTTAGTCAGTCCTACTTGGTGAAGAACTTAGGATTCAGGCCATTCAAGCACGTAAAGGTCATTCTAATGATCAAGCATTCACAGCTTCAGATAGAAGCAGAGGCAAAGGCAGAAATAGAGGTAGATCATACTAGAAAAGTGGTCATTAGCAACAAAATCAAAGTCAGCATCCGCATCAGCATCAGCATCAGCAACATCCTTAGCAACATCAAAATTAGCAAAGAGGAAATCATTCCAATCGAGGAAGATTTCAAGGATGAGGGAATGCATCCACCAATGTGTCAAACATTCAGTGCAGCTACTGTCACAAGTTTGGACACTATGAAAGAGATTGCTGCAAGAAACAATACGACCAAAGCGGTCAATCCAGCAAGGGAATTCTCGAGGAAGAGGAAATCATCGTGGTGGACATTCTAGTCACAGTCATTTTGCAAATGAACATGGAAATATGTTTCTTGCAAGTGAAGAATTGCATAAGACTGATACAATGCACCTAGACACTGATTTCAATCCCAAAGAGGATTATAGTTATCAAGTCGACCAAGTGGAATAGGATCCTTGGTACATTGACAGCGGTGCATCATCTCATATGACAAATCATCAGGAATGGTTCATAGAGATGAAACCACTGGAAGGACAGAAAAATGTCATCTACACAACAGCAGACAATACACTGAATCCAGTTCAAGGGACAGGTGTTATCCCTATGAACAATTTCACTGGTACAAAAGGATTAGTCAAAGATGTGCTCTATGTTCCAAAGCTCATCAAGAACCTTTTGTCAGTAGGTTAAATGACGGAACATAATTACAAAGTCATCTTCGATGGTGATGAATGCACTATCAGAGACAAATCTAAAAGATGTCAGTTAGTAGCAAAAGGTGTCAAGGAAGGATGCTTATACAGAATGCTAGCTATAATACCAGATAAGCATGCCATGTCAGCTCAAATGCAACATATGCCACTATTTACAAAATGGCACAAGAGATATGGTCATGTCAATTTCAAGTACTTGTTAGATCTCAGGAATCAAAATATTGCAATTGGGATTTCGAAGCTACAGTTTCTTGGAAAGGTTTGTGAAGCATGCTGCTTCAGCAAACAAAAGCGAACCAACTTTGTCAGAAGTACCTCTCATGCACGAGGTATTCTTGATTTGATACATACAGATGTATGGGGTTATGCCCAAACCCGCAGCATCAATGGTTCACTTTATTACTTGATCTTCATCGATGACTACAGCAGATATTGTTGGGTCTACTTTCTAAAAGAGAAATCTGAAGTGTTTTCCAGATTTCAAAAATTCAAAGCCATGGTAGAAAACTAGACAGGCAGAAAGATCAAGGTCATGAGATCAGACAGAGGAGGTGAATACATGTCTTCAGCATTCATGAACTTTTTCAAAAGTCACGGCATTCGAAGACAATTCACATGTGCAGATACTCCTCAGTAGAATGCAATAGCTGAAAGGAAGAATGGGACTTTAGCAGATAGTGCTAGAGCAATGCTTAGTGAAAAGCATCTTCCGAATCAGTATTGGGCAGAAGCAATAGCTACAGCTAACTACTTGCTTAATTGGCTTCCTACCGAATCCATACAAGGTATGACTCCCTATGAAGCATTCACTAGACACAAGCCACGCATTGGGCATCTCCGCATATTTGGTTGCATAGCATATGCCCACATACATGATGATCATTGCAGGAAATTGGATGCAAAATCATGCAAATGCATCATGGTTGGCTACAGTGAAGAAAGCAAAGCATACAAATTGTATGATCCCATCAACCACAAAGTCATTATCTCTAGAGATGTAATCTTTGAGTAATCTTTGATGAAGAATCAGAATGGAAAACCTCACCTACACAGGAGATAGAAGCATCGACTTCACAGTCATCTACAGAACAGGTTGATGAAGAAGAGCAAGAATTGCCAGCAACACCCCAAGCAGCACCACAGTAGCTCAAACGGTCTATTAGGGAAAGCAGACCACCAGCCACATTGACATATGCTCAGAAAGGCAAAGCAATTCAGGTGGAAACCACCAACTATGCTCTTATGACTACCATCATGGCTACAGAAGAGCCATTGTACTTCGAAGACGCAGTAGACAAGCCAGAATGGCAAACTGCTATGAATGAAGAAATGGATGCTTTGTATAAAAATAACACTTGGGAATTATGCGACCTTCCACCAGGAAAGAAGGCCATAGCCAACAAATGGGTATACAAAGTGAAGTATAATCCAGATGGCAGTATTCAGAGATACAAAGCCAGACTAGTTGCAAAAGGATTTGCACAACAATATGGTCAAGACTATGATGAGACTTAAGCTCCAGTAGCAAAGATGGATTCCATACGGTTCTTGATATCACTAGCGACACTCAGCAAATGGAATGTGTATCAGCTTGATGTCAAGAATGCATTTCTCAATGGTTATCTAGACGAAGAAGTCTACAACAACCAGTAGGTTATGTTGAACCAGGAAAGGAGAATAAGGTTTGCCATCTCAAGAAAAGTCTCTATGGCTTAAAGCAAGCACCCAAAAGTTGGTACAGCAGAATTGACAAGTATCTTGCTGATCTGGGATACATGAAATCCAATGCAAATCATACTCTCTACTACAAAGTTCAAGGGGAAGACATTACTATTGCACTTTTGTACGTAGATGATCTAATTGTGACAAGAAGCAAGGATAGCTTCATCAAAAAATTGAAACAAGACTTATCTGCAGAGTTTGACATGAAAGATCTTGGACTTATGCACTATTGTCTTGGAATTGAGTTTTGGAGAGATTCAGATAGTACATTCATGAGTCAGCTCAAGTATGTTGACAATCTCCTGAAGAAGTTTCATATGGCAGATTGCAAGATTGTAGCCATTCCCATGGAACAGAGTTTGAAACTTACTAAAGATTTAGAAAAGCCTACAGTAAATGATAGATACTACAGGCAACTCATCAGATCTCTTATATATCTGACAATCACACGACCAGATATTTGTTATGCAGTAAGCTCACTAGCACAGTTTATGGCAAATCCAAAACAGTCTCACTGGAATGCAGCCAAAAGAGTCTTGTGATACATCAGAGGTACAATACAGTTTGGGATAGAATACAGAGGAATTCATCCACGGTTGCATGGATACTATGGTAGTGACTATGCCGGAGATCATGAGACCAAGAGATCGACACAAGGATATTCATTTTTCCTTGGTCAAGGTGCTATATCATGGTTGTCAAACAAACAACCAACTGTTTCTTTGTCTTTGACTGAAGCAGAATATAGAGCACTCACTACAAGTGCATGTGAGGCTATATGGCTCAGAAGACTATTGTCAGAAACAGATTACTTTGATGAGTCGAAGCCAACAACAATATACTGTGATAATCAATCGGTTGGCCAAAAATCCAGTATATCACTCCAGGACAAAGCACATTGATGTCAGAGAGCACTTCATCAGAGAAAGAGTGTTACTTGGTGACATCACACTACAGCACTATGATAGCAAAGAAAAAGTTGCAGAGGAAGGACATTCCCATTAAAGGGGTGTGATGGAATGTAATGCTCAGTCCTTCTTTGATTCCTTAGAATCATCATCTTGAGGGAAGGCCTACTTCATGATGTTGATCTTGAGGGAAGGTGTTGAGAGTTCATGCTCAACATCATGTGATCATGTGTGCATAGCACCATCACGTGATCATATGTGCATAGCACTAACCTTACAGAGTGCTATAAAGGAAAGGGTTAGATCCCCTAACCATAACCCTAAAAGGGTTTGTATATATTCTATTTTTTCAACTAAATCTAGTGTACAGTTAGTCATTTGTGGTGTGCTCTCTAGCTGTGCCCTCTCTCCTCATCTCCACTCTTCTCCTCTCCCTTCTTCATATTTTCTCAAGAAGTGGCTGAAAAGGATTGGCCTATTGTAGTATGAAAGTCTTCCCTGGGCATCCTAGAAAGCTTCTCCATAGTCTCTCACACAGTATGAAAGCTTCCAAAGGAGTGGACGTATGCTCACTAGTTATGCTTTCTCTGGAGATCATTGCATAAGTTTTTCAGCTCCCAATTATAAATGAGGAGGTGATTTACAAAAAAGACATGGAATCCAACATGCAAAAGGAGTTCGCCCCCTCGAAAACCAAGAAAAACTATTTCTTCATCAACAACGTTAAAGATTTGAGGAGACGCCAACAATTTGTGTGGTATCTTGAGTGGATGCAGTTGCTTGTCAAGAACAACACTATGATCCAAGACTCCTATGCCACCCTCAGTGCAGCTGAGAAGGGTACCAAAATTTTGTGGGTGCATCTCCTACACTCTCGACTGATGAGCGAAATTGCCAAGAAAGACTTAATCACCTCTAACACACATTCAAAGATTGGGCCTTTCATTGCAGCCCTGTTTGAATTTGCCAGTCAATTGGATGCAAAGGGCCTAGAGATAGTTCAACATTTCAGTCCAGAGTGCACCAAAGCAAAGCAAGCGCAAACACCCTGTTTGGACAATAATTAAAAGAACATGCTATTAGATGCAACAATCTAAGATAATAAAAGTTGTTTTTTGAGAGAAATACAAAGATCACGAAGAAGAAAAAACTTTAAGACTTTGAGAATAGAGAAAATCGAAAGATATTTTTGGATATAGTAGAGGCCCTTTTTAATTTGTAGGCATGATGTCATGAATTCAGTAAGTTTTTAGTTTTTGACTATGCAAAATATATATTATTTTTTGAAAAGTTATATTTTAATGATTTTTAAAGGGAATCTTAAAATGGGTACCAATGTTATGTACTTGAAATAGATGTTACTTTGTTTTTGATGTAGAGGGAGGAAGGTGGATAGCTAGGTCATTCGTGCAAGAAGGGCTCAATGTATAGCTCGACAGATAAGGATGAGAGTAAGGTGGTGTTTAAAGTAGAGGGACTTGAGAATTTGGAAGAGGAGGGAGGCCAAATGAAGAGGAAGAATAGTGAAGGAAGTGGGTGAAATTTGGAAGAGGAGGGAGGCCAAAGGAAGAGGAAGAACAGTGAAGGAGGTGGGTGCAATTTTATACAAATGGAGGTGAGAGGGGTGGATTTACTCAACACTTCTGGACCCTCCAAATTGTCCACATATTGTCCACATTTGGATAATAGGCTAAATGGGATTTTCAAATTCCCATTTTAATGTGGAGGGGGGTAAGAGGCTTGTATCACTTAACCTCTCAGTGCCTGTAACTTTTCATGGGTATGTCAAATCACTTTTCTATAAAACAAGGAAATGTTCAAAATTTCAAGCTCTCCACATTTGATTCCATATCATGTCATGAATTATTTTTTAAGAGGATTTTTTTAAAGAAACATAAAATTCCTTAAGCTAGTAACCCAAGGTTTCTCCTTGGGATTCTTATGTTTTGGCTAGAGTTGGAAATATTTTAGCTCACGTAGCTATTGAGTTAAATGAAAAAAATAGTTTCCTTGAGGTTTTTTCTTAGCACATGCTTATGCATATCTAATTTTATCTTAAGATGCTAGTCTCCCTAGCAACAGTGCCAAAATGTTTCCACTTCTCCATGAAATTTGCATGATGCACAGGGTGTGCATGGTTCTGAGGCTTTTTGTCACCTACATATATATCGGTGTCATTGTAGTTTTCGACATAGCATATGTGTAACTTAGGACCTCAGGCAGTATTCTGGTGAGACGGGTAGGCTAAAATATGGGAATCCAACATTACAAATGCGTGAAAGGAACACTCAGCAACATGATTAGGGGAATGAAGGCTTTTGCCTCCATTAGGGATTTAAGGTTTAGAAGGAGCTCCAAGGTTAGAAGGAGGTTCAAGGTTAGAAGGGATCAAGGGTTCAAAATAGAGTACATGATGGATCTTGGAGGCCAAGGGTTAAGGAACCAATCTAAGAGGGTATGGATTTAAGGGAAGCATAGGAGTGGGATAGAAAGAAGGTGTAAGAGAAAAGGGGTTAGGGGAGAGAGAGGATAAGGGAGGAGGAGAGGCGGAGAAGGAGTTGCAAGGTTATAGGGGGGGAGTAGGAGACAAGGGTAGGACATGCTTTTGGATGTGATAGTGCAAGGGATCATAGACACTTATAGATAATTGCATAGAATACCAAAGTATAACTCAACAAAATGGCCCATAGATTGTGGGCTTCATTCCATCACGAGATATTTATACAAGTTGGAGATCTCATGTGCCTCCCCTATGCGACAACAAATGTAAAGGCATCCTGCAATTTGTCTATTGTGCCTCTCTTGGAGAAGCTTTGAGCTAGATCACATGAAATTGGATCTCGGATGGACTGCTCCCACGAAAGCTCCAGGGCAAATGAAATTGGTGGATCTCAAAAGTCAACACAAGCAGACAGCCCAACAGAGGGGACAACAAAAAGGTGTGATGCTTTGATTTCTAGGTGTCCTCCCACACAGGTAGCAATGACAGCTCCAATAGCAGTAGATAGCCCAAGGATTCCAAGAGAGGTGATACGCATTCACAAAAAACATCGATAGAGGTGAGTAGAGGTGATACATGTTTACAGAAGTTGACCACTCCTAGATCTCAAAACTGAAAGCAAAAAACAAATTGCTACATAAGGTTTTACTTTCAAACAATTATGAAGATAGATTAGAAAGAAAAGAAAAACCATTTTCTTATCAAAAAAATGATTACCTAAGTTCATCTTTTGTGATCTCTCCATCTTTTATGATCTCTCCATTCTCTTCTTCATCTCTCCCTGTGCATTGATTAAACATCTATGATTCAAATTTTGGGAAGACCCTATCAAGATCTACAACAAAGAGAAGGTTTGCAATCTTACCTCGAAGACATATTGACATCGAGGTTTTAGCAGTGTTCCAATATCCTCCAAGTAATCTTTGTGTTCCTCTTGAGATGTCAAAGTCACATTTGAAATTCGAACTATGAAAGTGCAATTTGAAGTATGAACCTCTCTCTCCCTCACAAATTTGAAATATGGGATATGAAAGAAAAGATTGAAATTTGAAAGTTAGGTTTGAAATATGAAAATGAAATTTGAAAATAAATATTCCATTTTAAATTAAAGTTTAAAATCCAAATTCAAATTTTGAAATCTAAAACTTGTATATCAACCTTAGGTCAATTTAAGAATGTAAAAGTAAAGTTTGAAATATGAAAGTAAAATTTAAAATGAAAACTTTAATTTAAAATTGATGTTTGAAATCTATTTCCATAATTTTGAAAACTAAAACTTGCAAATCGACCTTGGGTCGATTTAAGAATGCAAGAAAAACACATACATATATTGTAAGAGAATATAAAAGCTTTGAGATATGATGGATGTCAGTGATCATTCGCACAAACAGATAAATCTAAGACATGAGATAGACACAAAACATATCCTCAAAAACAAATCTATTTTTAAGACGCACCTACAGAGCATGTAGGTGTTGAACTTAATAGCAGGCTTTTCGAATCGACCTTGGGTCGATTTCATTGATAATCACTCCACATTGCAAATAGACCTTAGGTCTATTTAAGAAGTTCTAATCTTTGGTGAACACAATGGACAGGGTTTGTAAATTGACCAAAGGTCGATTTACACTCCATACATAGCTACCTACATGATCACACTCCAATACATGCTCTAAATCGACATATAGATATGTTCTATAACAAACTAAAACACACTTGAAATCAACCTTGGGTGGATTTTAGAATTGCTAGCATCGAGAGTTAAACACAATGACTAGGCTATGCAAATTGACTTGAGGTCAATTTGATAATCACTCAAATGGCCAAGATCTCGAAATCAACCTTGGCTTGACTTGATGATCACTCAACTAGCCAATCTTTTCAAATCAATTTGATGTGATCACTCACATATACAAACAAAAGTATCACAATAATGCACTCTTCAAATCCACCTTATGATGACTTGATGGTCGCTTAAAGATACACAACATATTCAAGACATGCTTAAAGTTTTGAAATCAACCTAGGGTCGATTTTGCTGATCACTGCCACATGAAAAATGAAGTAGCACACTCACACATACTTCAAAGATGCGATCACTCAGATATGCAAAATAGAAGTATCACAATCACACACTCGTTAAATCCACCTTACGATGATTTGATGGTCCCTTAAAGATGCACAATATATTCAAGACATGCTTAGAGTTTTTAAATCGACCTAGGGTCGATTTTCATGGTCGCTTAAAGATGCATAATATATTCAAGAAATTCTTGAAGTAACACACTCACACACACTTCAAATCAACCTTAGGTCAATTTCATGGATACTTACAGATATATTAATAGATTCAAAACATGCTTGGAGTTTTCAAATCGACCTAGGGTTGATTTACACTTCATGAATGTTTGTTATCATTCACACATACATGAAAATGCATAGTAAGACGTCCAAATATGCAAACACATTCATCTATCTTGGGTTGATTCAATGATCACTCACCAATACCTACGTAGATGATCGTTGAGAAACACTTTAAACACTTCAAGTTGACCTTAGGTTGATTTGATGATCACTCACACAAACAAAAACAAATTTACAACATGCTACGAGTTTTCAAATTAACCTTAGGTCAATTTGCACTTCATGTGTACACTCAAATATACATTCAAAGAGATTATACAAATAGATAAATACATTCAAAAGCATATCTCCACACACCACAAATCAACCTTGGGTCGATTTGAAGATCACTCACATGTAACTATGTAGATGATCACTCGTATACACACAAACATATTATGAGACACACCTACACATACTTCAAATTGACCTTGGTTCAATTTGCAAAGTGTTTGCATAGGGTGCTTACCACAATGGCTAGGCTTTGATTCTTTTTGTCAAAGGGTACTAAGTTTGCGGTTGTGTCCATAGGATGTGGTGCTTTACAAAAGTCCATAACCAGTCTTAACACCATGTTTTCATTACGTGGCCTATACGCATAATTAACTCCTGCCTGGTAACACCTTTTGACATCAATTTCAAAACTTGTCTCATACCCAAATAGATAGAGAGCTTTCCATCGCATTAAGGATTCTGCACCTACCATGAATTCCATCTCATCCTTTCCCAAGTTCTTAGTATCTAGTAGCATCGTGTTAAGGGGATCTATCAATGGTGGACCAAGAGGCAAGTCCTCTATATCTATTTTACTCTTCTTTCGCTTTGGTGTTTTTTGATCTGTTTTTAATCTTTTGATTCTCTTTTTTTTCTCTATGTTTTCCTATACATTTTTGAACCCTGTTATTATGTCTACCATGCAATTGATTTTACAATCGCTCAATGTTCTTCCTTGTTGTACCTCCCATCCAAGATTTTTTATTGAATTTGGCTTATTATTGAAACTTGCTACCATCCTTGTAGCCTCAAATTTACCCAGTGTCTCCCTAACAATTACCTCTTCACCTTTCTTAGTCTTTATCATAGCAGCAATGCATAGATTTGCTTTACTATCGACAACCTCATGCATATCAATTACTTTGCCAAGACTATGCCATCCCTTCCCTATCCTTCCTTTAGTAAACATGGTAATCTCCCCCAAACATTTGTCGTAATCCATTCCATATGTATCCACATACCATTCAGCTAAATCAACGGTTTTTAAAGCCTTCATCTCTGATGTGGTGACTTTTTTATCTAAACCTTCCATCTTGTTAGTTGGGTTTGTTATCTCATTGGTTGGATTTGCTTTCTCATTCGGATTTGGTGTCTCATTTGTTGGGTTTGTCATCTCCTGCTGGTGGCTAGGTATCCATTGAATTCCTGTTCATTAATACAATAGTGGTGTTAATATAAAGTTTAGGTACATGAAGAAATTATAAATCATACACCATAACACATACAAAAAAAGTATTATACTAGCTTGAATATGTCTTTTTATGTGTAATCTAAGATTTTTACTAAGATGCACACTGTCATAAGCTCAATTAAAAGAGGACATTCATTGTGTGGACTATATTGTTATTTCTAGGCAACACTAAATTGAAGCTACTAAAAGACTTTAAGACATTAAGTCCGTCGTCCCTGAAGCTACAAAAGCTGTGCAGGTACACGAATAGTCTTTCATTTTTTTGAATATTATTTCCTTGGTTGACTTGTTTGATATGTTCTTATGAAATGTGTTCTTCATTTTTTAATCAATGTTAATAGGTTTTGACGAGCTAGAATAATTATGAACTATCCAAATATGGAGCTAGTTCAATGCTCGCGGACAGCAAACATCGTACATGCTAAAACTATAAGAAGGTCCCCATACTTGGATCAGCTGGCACATGCTAGGTAGCACTAGGAAGATTTTGGAAAGCCAACAAGGCCAACAAAAGGACATGAACATAGTGATCTATGGGATGTGAGTATTTATAATTTGTTAAGATATATATGTTTATGGCTTGCTTTTATCTTAAATATTCTAATGCATCAAGAATTCTCAATAATTTTTGTCATGTAATAATGACAGAAATTCATTGAGATGACAAAGATGATCCTTGACAAGCTCACATTTAAACACGACATCCACATGATCATGTCCTCAGAAGATATCTTATAAAAGTGGATGACAATATCAAAAATTTACATAGCTAGCCAACTCCCTAACACATTGGGGAAAATTAAACCACTGAAAGAAGACAAAAGCAAAAGATGTGATCAAAGAGGGAGAGGACTTTGCAAAGGTCACGCAAGCACCACATACAGCTCCTATTTGTAGACAACATTTGAGAATTACAAGATAAGATAATGAAGCATACTATTGTCTTAAGAGATTCAAAGAAGGTAGAGCAATTGATAGATATGGAAGATGCTACAAGGAAGATAAAATCATACCAGGTTTTCCAAGGAGCAGTTGCAGCACATTTCAGTACACTTGTTGGAGGTAACAACAAGCAAAGTTGGGATGTTGTCATATCTACTTGTGCAATTATAGATGATGAATATAACAAAATAAGTAGATGTTCTAAAGAGTGGATTAAAAATGCATTAAGCAAGATGAAGAGACCTACACCATTGCATGTTCTAGTGACAGATATGATCACCTCACGCTCTAAGCAACATGTTGGATTTAAAGGACCATTAGATAAAAAGATTCCATGGACAATATCTGCAGTAGGAGCACATTTTGAAATCACATATGTTTTAAATAAGTTGCCATGTGATATTTTTTGGGCCTTGTTGTCCTCAACATGGTGTCTAAAGAAGAATCACATCGGTGGAGTCAAGAGGATTTTTCTCGCTTATTCACACTCTTGGATTCTATTAATAAGCATGATCGATTTGTTCTTATTGCATTTTTCAAGGACTTAGAAGTCATTGGGAAGTTAATTAAATGTGCAAAGTCGCAAAACTGGAAAACCGTCTTAGCATGGGGTTCATATGATACAAGTGCCAATTGAACATCACACCAATACATGGTGCTTCACGTCTTCTTTTACAAAGGATATGTAATTGTGGCCAACTCATGCCATCAGACTATGAACCTAATCTCTCGTGGGGACAGAAACAGAGAATGTAGAAGAAAGATGGAATTCAAAATATGTTGATCATTTAATTGATTCATAGTATCATGATGAAAACCATGTTGTAGATGTATTCATAGGTGGGGTTGTCACTCGAGTAGCTCTCTTGAAGAAAAGAAAATGTCTAGCCATCACAAAATCAGAAGGTGATGTGGGATATTTGGAGGCAATGTGTGCACAGCTTATTGAGGTTGATGAGTCTTTGAAGGTGTGAATGGGAATAAACACTCCTAAAGGCAAGGCATACATCAAGGCAACTCCAATAACAAGTGTTGAGCTTCTAAAACAAATATACAACAAAGCAAAGAAACCTCATCCAACATCTCCAAGGAGTTGTGATGAGGAAGAGCATACTAGAGGTAATGATACAAGATAGTGATGATATATGAAATATTTGACATTTATTTTTGGTACATATGATGATTTGTATTTTCTCTTTATTAGTTTGATATTAGTTGTTATTGTTAGCATAGCCTTTTTATATTGAATGTTAAACTTTTCTTATGTGTTCAAAATATATGTAAATGCAATTTGCAATGATATGAAGAGCACTAAGGAATACACATAATCATTGCACCCATAGATTGCTTAAATAAACACTATCTTGGTCGATGATAGGCCATATAAGGGTTGTGTAAATCCTCTTGGAACTTGTTTGTTTCCAGAGCCATTTATCCTACATAGTCAAGGCAATGCTGAACTCATAGAAAAATTATTTCTTTATCTCCTTGAATTAAGACATGTTTCAGATGTATGATCAATGGTCATAGCAGATCCCTTTGTTCAATCTCCGATGATACTAGGTCATCCCTGGTATGGATACTTTAAGAGTGTTATCAAGCATTTTCAAAACTTATGGAGTTGTATTCCTCCTCCGAAAATATTTTGGGAAGAAAGTTACTCTTCCTCAAACAAGGAGAAGAAACCATCAAATGTTTTGAAGCATGATGAACAAAAAGAAATGAAGCAGTTAATGGGAAAACTAGCACCTCTAAGGAAATTGTCTGCAGAACAACTTGACATATTACAATCAATGCACAATATGGATTCAATGAGTTATGCGAAGGCAATCTTAAGGGCTCAAAAAATTTGATTCTCAGGTTGATATATTGCAAGAAGAATTGCACGAATTTATCTTCGACCTTTGGAAAATTGGAAAAGACAACATGGCAGTAAGAGAACAAGTAAGAACTGACCCCATTTGAAAAACACAATTACATATATGGCTTCTCTATAAGTGGTGCTACTTTTATTTTTTCCTATTACTCAAAAGAATTAGCATCAAGTTTTGTTTAAAATTAGTGTGATAGTGAAAATAGCACAATGTTTATAAGCTTCAAAGAATTGTACTAACTCTAATGCTTCCCAATTGTAGCAATTAGATCTTGAATGGTCTCAGCCATAAATGCCTCTAGATAGATCTCTATATATTCTTCCATTGATAGATGTGAGTCATGTTCAAAAATTTCATTGAGGATGATCATGCAATTGTAGCCCACTCTCCATCCACAAGTGTGCGCATCCTTTTGCAACATCGCCAAGTGTTTTTTGAAATCTTTTTCGTCTACTGAGTTACCTTGGTGTCCTTGATTTTCTCAATAGTAGATACCAGCTTATGTGCCGACCTACCCATCATAACATATAAAAGAAATGATTGTGTGTATTGCATAAGATACATAATGTGTAAGTGATGCATATTAAGAGAACACTTATATTAACCCCGAGCCATGAAAGCTTGCAAATGAATCAACAAACCAAAATTCTTCTTCTTCAAGATCCCAAACCATCAAACTCCAATGTGTGCTACATAATTTCACTACACACGGATCCTATTGTGATGCTTAAGTACCGATGTTTAGCATGCGTGGGGCGCTAATTGTCGATATTGGAAGCGAGGTTCATTAAGGGTTGCTATATAGCAACTTTAGTCAAATGTCGCTATGTAGCGACGTTGGCCTAAAGTCACTATATAGTGACTTTTATCAGATTAGTAATGGTCGTTATATAGTGACACTGAGATAGTTTTCTATAGCGACGTTTTACAAAGAGTTTTTTTCCCATACCGACCTTAAAAGATAGTTTTTTCCAATGACAATTTTTTTATATATTTTCATACATGTTTGATCTTTTGAGAGAATAAAAGTACGAGAGCATGTACATCAAGCCTTTGAAGCTCATATATTCATGTCCAAGTTTCAAATGAAAAAAATCAATGAAGAGTATTTACATCAATGGTTTGAGCCAAGTATAATGCACCAAACAAGTCTATCTCTAACTTTATACCGAGTTAATCTCCTATATCATCATCATACTCTAGCATTATACGTTCAACTAAGAGTACTTGATCATCTTCTTCAATAAAGTGTGGTGATTCTTGATGATCGTCATCTTCTTCCTCAATATCATGATCTCCATCTTCCTCCCATACGATGTCATTATGCGCATCTTCCTCTTGGCTCATATTGTGATATTCATCTTCTTTGCTAGATTCATTTGGATCAATTGGTAGTAGCATCTCCATATCCACGTCTCCATCTTAAAAAATTTACTTACTTCGTGGTGCAACTTGGATCATGTACCACCATCTTGGATGAAAATGATCCAAATGAAAAACCACCTATATTGAACATCTTCTTGTAAGCACCCTTTTATTGTAATTGGGAGAATGAACTATCAAAGCAACAAAGAAGTCATGTCAACAATATAACATAATCATAATTACGCTAACGCATCACGATTATCGATACACTAATCCTACAGCTTAGAATACTTGTAAGTCAGTTAGGACTTGAGCCCACTAAGCTTATTGTCCTTTGAAAATGCTCTTTCAAGCAACGCATGTACCCTGTGGGTGTTTGAAAAGACGCAATGTCCGCCTTGACTGTTGTCTCCTCTCTTGTAGAGAAAATCCATGTTGCTTTTGGGAGGATAACTTTTCCCAAAGCATGCACTTGGGCCCACAAATGAGACATCCTACTCATAGCACGCAAGTCTTCTCACACTCCTCTCGAGTCTTTGGAACCAACCAAGTGTGCCCAAATAGTAGCCCCCACATTCTTGAAGATATGCATGGGATCCAAGAGATGATTGATTTGTAACTGACCCCAATAAGGAAGCTCATGAAAGATCGATAGCCTCTTCATACCAGGAGGAGGTTCCTCTCCATTTTCCCTCCAAGCCTGTCTAGTCACTTGCCTTCAAATATGATGGTGGTGGATCAAGCTGACCTCCACACTTGAGATGGTCCAGCGGAAGGTATCGAGCATGATCTTCATAAACATTTTTCCTCATATGTTTGGAGTATCGTGCAAGCGATTTCAAACCTGGTCCACAAACAAGACAAGCATGGTACCCACTTGTAACAAGTCCTGCACACGTGCATGAATGTATTAGTATAAGACATGCGTGCAAAAGAGAGTCATAAAAGCATAATCCTATATTATACATGTAAAGACACAACCACATACCTGCACACTCTCCATATCTTGGGTAGTCATGCATAGTCCACATCAAGATACCCCTGACCAAAATATCATTGGTATGTCTAAGAGCTCTGGAAATATCAAAGACCTGCACTCCTCTCCATAAGATCTGTAACTCCTCTATCAAAGGTGCCATGTACACGTCCATATTTTTGGCCTTGTACTTCCCTAGCACAAGTAGTGCAAGCATGAGGTGTCCCTTCTTTATTGTTAGCCATGGTGGGATATTGTAATTCACCAAGACTATGGGCCATGTTGACCAAGATGTCAAGCGTAACCCAAAATGATTCACTCCATCCATGGCGAGCCCAAGATGTAAGTTGTGTGGCTCCCTCACAAAGTTCAGCCACTAATTGTCTATGTGCTTCGAAGCTACACAATCTGCGGGAATCCTCAATGTGTCATCAGTGGACCGATGAGATGCATGCCATGTCATCAACTTCGCTATGGATTTGCATTGGAACATGTATTGTATTCTTGCAATGATGGGAAAGTGTCTCAAGACCTTTATCGGTATCTACTCACCCTGCAAGTCATCTCCATATCGTTGTTCCCCACACTTCGGCGGACAACTAGCCAAATCTCCATGCTCATGATGAAAGAGAATACAATCATTACGGCAAGCATGGATGGTATCATAATCCATACCCACCGTTGTTAGCATCTTCTTTGCTTCATCTCTTGATACGGGCAAACAAAGGCTTTGAATAATGATGATACAAAGGCTTCAAATAATGATGATTCTTTAGCCATAAAAATATCTTTAAACCGTTGTAGCGAAGCAAAGAAAATGCAATTCCAAAATTTTTTCTTTTGCGGGGATACAAAGGCTTTGAATAATGATGATTCTCAAACATACATGATGATTCTCAAAACAAACAATATCCAAATAATGAGTCAAATTAATGCAGGAGCTAACCTCATTAAGGCCGAGACACTTATATCCGACCACCCATACTTTGCTTGCAGATTCAAGATTGAGAGACAAGCACATAGTTTAGACATCCTAGCACCCTCGTACAACTATATGTTGATTGCAACTCTCGCATTTTGACCTCAGACTGTGACATCATGTATACATGTGATGTAGTGCCCCTAAAAATAGAATCCATCATGTCCACCATACCCTTGTCATCATCCGAGAGACTATAGTCTTGCTCAAAGTGTGAAGGTATATGCACACCCTCCTTATCCTGTTTCAAGATTTCGTGTAGATATAAGATCTTGTCTCAAGGTTTCATGTCATAATGGTATCCAATATCAACCACGAACTCAAATAGCATTGACTTACCGATAATCCATCACCACATGCAAGACCAACGATGGGTACTGGTTTGGGCTCCTCCCCATACATCCAAAAGGGGTGCATGATAATACGACATTGATGTCGTACTTCTCACTTGCAATGAGTGCAGTGACAATACAACCTCTCCATAAGCCACTCTACTCGGTCCGTGGTAAGGAGCTCAAGGAAGCAAACCAAGTTCGCAGTGTCTTGGTAAGAGGATCAGTGTTGCTTTCCTTTTTTGAGTTTGGGAGCAAATCTCTGCAGGTAGCACAGTCGGAAAGTGCAAGAGTGCACTGTCTCAGATTGAGACACCCTTCGCAGGTAGTATATGCTATGGGGCCGTTTTTCGATTCGAGCCCTTTCAGAGCCCGTTTTGGCGGCAAAAGTTTTCTGCAGGCACTCAGAAAAGTGCCCTGTTTTTGCTGTGCGACCATTGTTCTGTAAGTTGGGCAAAAGTACCCACAGAAATTGCATCATATGCCTATGCACAGAGATATTGGGAGTGACAAAATCATTCCTATTGCCTGTTGATGCAAAATCGTCACTAGGAAGTGACTATGTGGTCAAATACCACTTTCGTCAGTTTTGCAGATTTGCCGTTGTGTGATAGGAGTTGTGGTTTTTGCAGTGACAGAATATTTTTGCAATGTTCTGTAATGGCATCTGATGCTCTTTCACAGATAGTCACTAAAATGCTTGACAAGAACAACTTCCAAGCATGGAAGTTTAGAATGACGAATTTCCTCAAGGGAAAAGGCTATTGGGAGTTCATTACTAGAGTTGAACAAGAACCTAATATTCCCAATCAATAGGAGTTGCATGCATTTAAAGGATGGCATGAGAGAGCCAAAAAAGTTATGTACTAGCTGTTTATCAGTATTTCAGACTCTATGATTGTGCATATTCAAGATGCAAGCATGCCAAAGGAGGCGTGGGATACTTTGACAAAAATGTACGGCACAAATACGCAAGCCAAGAAAATGCAGATCAAGCAGGAGTTGCATAATGTGCAAAGAGAAAATATCAGCATCAATGACTACCACATGAAGGTGAAGAAGACTACAGATGCACTTGCTTCCATTGGGTCGCCAGTGGAAGATGATGATTTAGTTTCTATGACCTTGAATGGTGGTCTAGGAAAGGATTATGCACAGTTCCAGACATCCATTGCCATCCGTGAAAAATTTCCTGATTTTGAGGAGTTGATTGCTCTTCTAATTTTTGAAGAGCAGAGAAATGGTGGTGCATCTTCTTCAAGAGGAACTTCAAAAGAAATTGTCTTCTACTCAAATGCTGGAAGAGGTAGAGGCAGAGGTAGAGCAAGCCGATCTGGAGGCCATGGCAGAAATCAGAATATGCAGCAAATTTAAGAAAACCAGTCCTATGGAGGAGGACATGGTAACCTTAGAGGCAGGGGGAGCCAAAGAGGTTGTGGTGGATGGTAGAGAGGCCAAAATGCAAACAACAATGTTGAATGCTACTACTGTGGTAAAATGGGTCATATGGCTAAAGACTACTGCAAAAAGCAAAATGACATTATGAATGGAAAATTGCAGTAAGGCAATTATGCATCCTCTAGTAGACAGGGTGATGACAAAAATGAGCATTTGTTTGGTATAAACTAGTAAATGTGATTGATGATGTAGATGCACAAAATGGTAATGCTGCACAGAATTCACAGTAGCAATCACAAAATATTAGTGGACCTATAGTGTCCTCTAGCAGTGGTTCACATACTTCACCATGGACAAGCAGATTGAGATCAAAAGAATCTCCTCAAAGCAATGCATACCACTATGTGTGGGAGAAGGTTCTAGTAGGTTTTATTGATCTAGTTTATTTCAGCACAGAGGATCAGGTAGCTGACATATTCATGAAGGCATTGGGTGCAAAGAAGCTACACAAGTTTAGAGACTTGCTTGGTATGCAGGAATTGGGATTGAGCTCGAGGGGAAGTGTTGAGATATTGAGCTCCACTCGTGATATGCCAGGGTGACCGTTGTGCATTTATGTCACCGACTTGTTAGCTATAGATATAGTTGGTACACTGCCCATGTATAATAGCTGGATGACAGCTATCTTTATGTACTCTAGGTAGTGGCTCAGTTAGTATGCCACCTAGGTTAGCTGAGTTTGGTTTGAGACCCACATATAGGGTTCACCTATTCCTTTTTTACTAAGAGAGAGTGTTCTTTTGGTTTTACACAATTAAGAAGAGAAAAATTGTTTTCAGCCTCCATCTTTGTGCGTATTCCCCCATTGTGTATGTGAGAAAGCCGTAAGTGGGACTCCTTACCTCTCTTCCACTCTCTTCACACTTCCAAAATCACAACATGAGTTGCATGGAAATATATTAAGATCCAAAAAATAGCCACCCATGAGCTTCTTTTCTCTCTTCTAACAATAAGTGCCCTGAATCATCGCTATATAGCAACTATTTACTCTGTTCCATCGCTATATAGTGACTCTTTGCTCTGTTTCATCACTATACAGCAATGCTTTTTGGATATAAGCATCGCTATATAGCGACTAACCAATGTTACTATATAGCGACGTTGGGGGTTTAAACCCGAAACCCCACGCCGCGACGCTTTCTTTAGCATCTCTATTGCGGGAAAAGTAAAAATCTCTCCTCCCACCTTATATCCGATGACCTTGCTTTCCTCCTCTCTATTCTCCACTCCTCACCACTAGTCAGCCCCTCTCCTAACACGTATGCTCCCTCTCCACCCTTCTCCCTCTTTGCTTGTGTGAAAAGACGTTTTTCAAGAAGGTGAGTCTCTTTAAGCAATGTAGGTTTGTTTTTTGTGAGATTTTGTTTTGTGAGTGTTGAGGCATGTTTCTCCTTGTATTACTAAGGCTATATGCTAGCTTTCATGCTTGATTTTCAAGGGTTAAAGAAAAAAAACGAGATTTTGTGAAAGAAAGAAGACTCACCTCTTCTCTTTTTTGTATTTCTCTTCCTCTTCTTTCTCCTTGTTTGTAGGCTTATGCTTTCTCCTTGTTTGTAGGCTTATGCTTGTCTCCTCAATCAAATCCCTTTGAGAAGTTGCTTCTCTAAACTCCTCCTTCCTCTAACTAGCTATTTGAAAAATGGTATAATTCCTCTCTTTTATAGTGCCAATCCACAAAACACCGAGCGGGACTATTCCAAGTAAGAAAGTCCTTCCTCTTTTTTCCTTTTGTTATTTTTGTTATTTGCATTGGCCTACAGCTAGTGCCTTAAGCGCTAGCTGCAGTCATGGGCGTAGGAACCCTCTCTTCCCCTCTCTTCCCCTATTCCCTCTTCTTTCCCTCTCTTTCTCTCTTCCTTCTCTTCTTTTTCCCTCTTCTTTATCCCCTCTTTCAATCTCTTTTTCCCCTCTTCCTCCTTTCCTTCTCTTCTTTTTCCTCTTTTCCTCTTTCTCTCTCCTCCTCTTTTCCTTTTTTCCTCTCTCTTTCTCCGCCTCTTCCCCCTCTTTCGATCTCTTTTCATAAGCATATGTATTTGCCTATGCTTAAGCTTTCTCTCTTTTTCTTTTATGCTCATATGCTCATGCATAAGAATAAGCATATCCTTTCTTTCCTTTTCTCTTATGCTTATGCTCTTTTTCCCTCCTTCTTCTGTTATGCTTATGCTTATGCATGAACATATGTCTCCTCCTTTTTTCCTCTCTCTTTCTCCCCCTCTTTCCCCTCTTTCGATCTCTTTTCATAAGCATATGTATTTGCCTATGCTTAAGCTTTCTCTCTTTTTCTTTTATGCTCATATGCTCATACATAAGCACAAGCATATGCTTTCTTTCCGTATCTCTTATGCTTATGCTCTTTTTCCCTCTTCCTTCTCTTATGCTTATGCTTATGCATGAGCATGTTTCCTTCTCCTCTTTTCCTCTCTCTTTCCCCCCCTCTTTCCCCTCTTTCGATCTTTTTTCATAAGCATATGTATTTGCCTATGCTTAAGCTTTCTCTCTTTTTCTTTTATGCTCATATGCTCATGCATAAGAATAAGCATATCCTTTCTTTCCTTTTCTGTTATGCTTATGCTCTTTTTCCCTCTTGCTTCTCTTATGCTTATGCTTATGCATGAGCATATGTCTCCTTCTCCTTTTTTCCTCTCTCTTTCTCCCCCTCTTTCCCCTCTTTTGATCTCTTTTCATAAGCATATGTATTTGCCTATGCTTAAGCTTTCTCTCTTTTTCTTTTATGCTCATATGCCCATGCATAAGCATAATCATATGCTTTCTTTCCGTATCTCTCATGCTTATGCTCTTTTTCCCTCTTCCTTCTCTTATGCTTACGCTTATGCATGAGCATATGTCTCCTTCTCCTCTTTTCCTTTTTTCCTCTCTCTTTCTCCCCCTCTTTCCCCTCTTTCGATCTCTTTTCATAAGCATATGTATTTGCCTATGCTTAAGCTTTCTCTCTTTTTCTTTTATGCTCATATGCTCATGCATAAGCATAAGCATATGCTTTCTTTCCGTATCTCTTATGCTTATGCTCTTTTTCCCTCTTCCTTCTCTTATGCTTATGCTTATGCATGAGCATATGTCTCCTTCTCTTATGCCTATGCCTATGCATGTCCTTCTCTTATGCTTATGCCTATGCCTATGCTTTGTCAATGTATTCTCATATGCTTTCTCAATGTATTGTCTTATGCTTTGTCAATGTATTCTCATATGCTTTCTCAATGTATTCTCTTGTTTTTGTTTTTTATTTTCGTGTTTGTGTCTACGTTAGACATGGGATCACATCGCATGTCCGACGAGTACAAAAACCCTTGTAGGAGGAGACATCATGAACTCTATTCTCTAGAGGACTTTGATTCCCCTCAGGTGACACCTCAGGGGCCTACCCCTGCGACTACCCCTAGCCCAACTCCTCTCAAACGTAGCACTGTGACTACCCCTCGGGGAACTCCTTTGTTAGTAGCCCATGGCTTTGTCGAGAGTCCCGATGAGTTTGTGGCATAGATGACCAATGAGGAGGTAGCCAGATTCTTCTCTCTTCCATCGTAGAGGACCTCAGTAATTCGCTCTCCTACACCGACAGCTAGACCTACTGCCTAGCCGTTCCCTCATGCCCCTTCAACTGAGGGGTCATCACCCAGGCATGCCCATTATAAGGAAAGGAAGAGTAGGACGGGTCGCTTATGTTGTGTGACACGGGAGATGTAGATGAGTCAGCACACTCACATCCCTATAAGTCTTTACTTGGTCCGAGACCCAACACTAGTCAGGTCCCTTGCCCTCTCCTACTCCCACTGCTACTCCTCGTTCTGGTAGCACTCATACAAACACCACTCACTCTGACTTTACCACTACCATGAGTCCTCCTTACCTAGTCGAGGACCTATCCTATGAAATCACGGTTGCTGGAGAGATAATAGAAGATAAAAAGTGCAAAGTAGTGATGGCCACCATGAGGCAGTTGATGAGTCACCACTTCAAGAGTGGCATTGCTAATGATTGGCGGTATCAAGATGACCAAAAGAAGTCGACGGTCATCAATGAACTGAAAGCAAAATACCTTAGCCCCCCAAATTGGGAGTTTGATGAGAATTACATGTGAGAGCACATGGGTTTGGTCTTGAAGCATCATAGATCAACCTTGCATACTTCCATCGCAAAGGGGAGGGCTAAACCCAGCTGGGCAGACAAAGCTGATTGGAATTTTTTTAAGAAGCAGAATCCCAAAATGTTCGAGGGCCAGAGGAGGGCTGGAACGAGATGGCTAGACACTGTAGGTACTTCGCACTTTGGTGTACGCGGACGGTTGGCGTTCGAGGCAACTGTGTAAAGTCTACTTCTCATTTAATGTATTGTTCTATTTGTTTTACTACATGTTACATGCACTTTATCTAACTCTCATAAATTGGATCCACAACAAATAGCGACGATTAACAGAACTAAAAAAAAACATTAGTGGGGCTAAATAGGGCCACAGCAAGCCCTGTTTTGCCCCACTAATGTCTTTTTTTAGTAATTGAAAAAAAAGTTTTTTATTACAAAATTTCCCTTGCAAAAAGGGTGATACAAAATTGCTCAAATAAACCAATCGAGCGACAAAAGCATATACATGTCGAAGATATACAACATTGTTTGACCCTTTCGAAAAGGGTGATACAAAATCGCTCAAAAGAGCTGATATACAAAAGGATATACATGGCGAAGTATATGCAAACTATACTACTACTCATTCGAATCATCGTCGTCCTCCTTATCCTTGTCTTACTGGCCTCCTTGGCCCTCATGAGCTACGCCTTGGATCCCTGGCCCTCATCACCGCTTGCCTTCAGTGATGGGATGCTCAAGCTTTGACTCTAAGAGTGAAACCATATTAATTAAAAATTAGATTGGAACTTAAAGAATAAAACAATTTAAAATGTGAGGCTACAAGTAAGAGTAAACTTATACCATGCGAGCAACCACCTCAGCCCAATCGACCGTCACTCCCATTGCCTCCTGCTCAATAAACCACGGCTTTGTTGCTACGTGAAATGCGCATCACATCTCTGCATTTGTAGGAAGGTGACCCAAACAAAAAAAGTGTAAAAAACATCAGTATTTTCATTGGAAAAGGGCCTATGCCTTGTAGTGATTATTAAGAATAATTATTATTTGACACAATCTCATCAATGAAAGAGTAAACATGATTTTGGAATTTTACTTATGCCTCATGATATGCCATAAAGATGACTCACATCCCATCCAAATTAGAGGTTCCAACCAGACACAAACATCATCTATGGTCTTTTTATTATCGCTAAGTATAGAAGAAAGAAGAGAGTCCAGCATATATACACAATTTGGTGCTTATCTAGGAAGTTGTGATATAACCATACTATACCCACAAACAAATGAAAGTTAGCTCAATAAAAATAGTAAAGTATCAAGCTAAGAAAAAGTCTGTATCAAACCTAAGGATGGCCATCACTACATTGTCATTAACCTCTTTATTAAGATTTGAGAGGATTGAAATCTCCTCTGTACCGAATGTCACGTACTAAGGTTGCTATCTAACGATAACCCTAACATTAAATGAGATTCCAAATTCCTTTAGTGCAGCTACATTTGCAAACTTGATCTCTGCAATAGCCAACATCCTCTCTTCATGCCTCTTCAACTAATTTGTGCTTGTAACCGAACAAAAAGTGGCCAACTTACTACATCTAAACTAACTATCCAAAACTTGGAGAAATTATACTATTGCCTTAGCTTCAAAATAATTTGGCATCACATCCTTTAATGATATGAATGTTTTGCACACTAAAAACTGATTTGGATCCAAATATTCCATTGACTTTTGGTGATATGTTGTACCTAATGATTATACTAACATTAATAATGAATGCTTGTTTCAAAATTAAGGCCATGCATGTTTGTTTCAGAATTCATGCTTTCAACAAATTCATGTTTCTCACAAATTCAAGCCATGATGCATGTTTGTTTCAAAATTCCTCTGTTTTAGACCCTAAAATTGTTAGTGCGAAAAAAAGTGGGACTTGGGATTTTTCCACTTTTCCTAATATGGTCTTTTCAAGTTGTAGTACACATTCCAAACTTGAACATGAGACCAAAAATTTATGGAATAAGGATTTGGAATGAGACCATTAAATCATTACAAGTGCTATGGTTCATGTGAAGCATGCATCTTGAAGACTATAGGATATAACAATTTATTGAAAAACATCAAATTTTTGTTATGTACATACATGCAACCAAGTAATCATTCAAAAGTACACTACATGAGCTTCTCCTCAACCCAAGGACACACCTAAATGAGAACATTAGGCATGGGTTAATGGGCCTCCTATGTTGTGCTAAAGTGATGCACACCCATTTGAGGGCACGCTCCATGACTTTTTTTTAATTTGTTGAAAACAAAAATGGATTGAAAATTTGGAATCCAAACTAGTGGGACAACTACATGGTGGTCTTAAAACATTGATAATTATTGATACCAAAAGTGCGACTACTGCATGGTGGTCTTAAAACATTGATAGTTTTTTATATTGGTATCTAGATTTACCCTAAAATGGAAGAAGTTGAAAATGTTCAATTTGCGCATGTGCAAAGATCTTTTAATAAATCCAACACTATTTACAATTTTGAATTGTTTCTTTTTCCATGCACTTGCTTGCTATATGGCTCATAAGCATGCCAAAGGTCATTGCATTTCATAATACATGACATCAAACCCGATAGCATGCCCTTTGTCCTATTTATGTTTTGAAGCATTTTAGGCCACGTTACACATGTTTGGGATAGCAAATTCTACTGACATGTATCATCGGAGGGGGGAAACCCCATTTGCTGAAAATTTTTCTACTTCCATGAATTTTGAGTTTTCACACCTCTCACCCATGGAATCTTTGAATATTAAGTACTTGCAACTTGCCCCCACCCTACAAATGCCCTACAACCCACATGCACCTCGATGTGACCTTGCACAAATTTTGGTTTGGCATTGTCTTCTTTTGGGTAAATTGTCTTCTATTCTTTGCTTGCCTCACAAGATAGCTTCTTTGGGTCTATTCTGTACTAATCGTGGCCATGGCATCAATGGCAACATCCAGCTCGCCATGCTTGCAAGAGAAGCAGACAAAGACTGCATGACAAGAAAATTGAAAATCCTTTGTCAAGGCACAAGGAACAAATTACGGGACGAGGAAAGCAATGGCACCATATTGAAACATCAATGGAACTTAACACTTTTGCAACATTTACAAAGGGAGAAACAATGAGAAGAAAGAAGACTCCTTGCAGAGCAGCAATAGTAGCAAGAAGAAGTTATAGATGCACACATTTGATCATTGCCATCGGAGCAAAAAACACAAGCTATGGTGTCACAATTGGTGCAAGTATTTGAGGCAACAACATCGGGCCATTCAGGTGAATACCAGTCTTGAGTCTTCACAAGCCTTAGCCTGCACCCTAAAGTTCATAGAGTAACAACCCTACCAACACCTCATGAGATGCATGCCCAAGAGGTGATGCTCTCTAACCTGAGAAATGGCCTACAGAAAGTGAAAGGGGTGTACATTTTAGATCAACTAGCTGCAAAGAGTGTGACATTAGCTATGTTGATGTCCCCTGAAACAAAGGAGAAATAGCTTAGGCACACAATGTCGAAGATGTTGTAATCAAAAGGATCAATGTGGCTATAGCAGTGGTTGAATGAGAGCAGAAGCAATGCATGATCTTCCTAATTTGAGAAGTCTATGGGCTTCAATAGAATGCAAGAAAAGGAGAGACAACCTAAGTGTAGAAGTCATTGCTAAAGTGACGACATTTTGGCATGAAAATACGAGAGTTCCTCAAAATAAACATGACATCTATAAAAAGTGGATAAGATGCAAGGTGTTTGAGGAGCACATCATACACATGCTTGATACAATGCAGGTAAGTGGTGCCTAAACCAGCCTAATGGTTGTTTGTGATTGAGCTTTGGGACATTTGTTTCATTTCTTAAACCAGGCTTGGACTAAATGCAATTGTCCTAAACTAGCCCAATGGTTGGAACATCATGCAACCATAGGCTAGTTTAGCTCAAACACCAGTTATGTGATCGTCCTAAACCAGCGTGGTTTAACAGACATTAGTCGGTGACCATTCTGATGGCATGATTGGGCAAAAATTAACAACAATATATTTGGCAATAGAAAAGCAATATATTGTTATATTACTAAACCAGTTTGGTGGTTGGAACATCATGCAACTGTGGCTACTTTAGCTCAATTACCAATTATGTGATTGTCCTGAACCAACATGGTTGAACAGACATTAGTAGTTGATCAGCCCAGTGGCGTGGTTGAGCAAAAATTTAATAGCAATATATGTCACAATAGAAAAGAAATATATTGTTATTTTACTAAACCAGCCCTGTGGTTGGAACATCATGCAACTGTGGCTACTTCAGCTCAATCACCAGTTATGTGATTGTCCTGAACTAGCATGTTGAATAGACATTAGTTGCTGATGGTTCCCATGGTGGAAATTACTATGTTTCTTAGTACTTAAATGAGTTAAATTGAATTTCCTGCTATTCGGGTCATACACCACTTAATTTCTAGACCGGGATGGCTTGGACTTGATGTAATTGTCCTAAACTAGCCCGATGCTAGTTCAAGACAAATAGTAGTTATTTCAGATTGAAATTGTGAAATTCAGAAATAAAATGCAATATATTGTTATTTTCAAATTATGAAAGGTTATTTTCTAATTGTGAAATTCAGATATGAAAAGAAATATTATTGTTATTCTCTAATATGTGAAGTTGAGACTGTCAGCCTAAACTAGCCCAGTGGTTGAAATTATGATAGTGTCCTAAACCAGCCCGGTGGTTGAAATTATGACTATCCTAAACTAGCCCGGTAGTTGAAATTGTGACTATCCTAAATGTGTCCTAATATAGCCTGGTGGTTGGCTATCCTAAATGTGTCAAACCAGACTAGTGATTGAAATTCTGATTGTCCTAAACCAACCCAGTAGTTGAAATTGTGACTACTGTCCTAAACCAGCACGGTGGTTGAAATTGTTTTTCTTCTAATAGCTTGATTAGTTCAATTATTAGATGATTAGTTAAATTTATATTCATTATATACTTTAATTAGATTGTGTTTTTATGCATACTGTGTTTTGTCTTGTTTTAATAGTGCAAAAAGGAGCTTCACTGTACTGTTGTTCCATTTAAAAGAGGGCTCACCATTCTATTGTTCCTGCATGTTGGGTCAGCAGATGAAGTTGTATCTCAAGTTTATGGATCAGAATCCTAACATTTCAATTGATCACAGGAGCTTTGAGCATTGTAAGCCCTGGTACATCAGGAAACTCAAAGACAGGAATGTTTGTTGTTGCAAAACACACATAGACTTTAAACTGGTCTGGCAATCTATGAATGACTTGAGATCTAGTCGTGTTGGAGCATTGCTCCATGGGGATCGATGCCCATATCTCCCCGATGAATGCGTAGTCTATAGGCCACCTGGATCCTCATCACGTGTTGCAAGGGAGAGCAGGGTTTGTAGCCTAAGACCTTATGGGAGCCAGTGGTTTATCCAAAGGGAGACCATGAGTGGCACCACATTGAATGCATTCATGGCACATGGAAGCATTGTAGTATGAAGCTGAAAAAGAAGATATTTCATGTCTGTCCAAATGAAATGAGGGAAGACAACCATGTTGCTTTGAAATGGAAGAGATTTGAAAATGTCAATGTTGGAAGGATCTGATAAAAAGAGATGTTTGTAGCTCTCCTGTGTGTAGAGATCAAATGACAATACAGGAGTGGCATTCCAGTGATCATATTGCCACTACGAAATGGCACAAGTGCCATTTTACTTAGGGTTCTCGATATTTTCTAGGGCCCAATAAGAGATTGGCACCACTACCATTCTCCACTGGTAGAAATGTTTACCCTAATATTCTAGGAGGGGTATTCTAGTGATCATAGGAGAATAGCACTAGGTGCCAATCTACAGGCGAGTTTAGGGTTCTTAGTGCCAATTTCTAGGTCCCTACAAGAATTATTAGATTGTAGTTGTCTGCCATGGTGGAACCACCACGGGCAATGCCTAGCAGCAATCACCCCTACCCTACCCCATGGTGGTGGGAACCCAAAAGTACCGGGAAAGTCTTTATCCCAAGGGTTGGGATTCCTTTGTTGATAGAATAGCATCAACAAGTCATTCTGAATCCCAAGGGTTGGGATGAGTTTCATTGATAGATGGTGCCCATTAGCAAGACAACAATGATTAGATTATAGTTGTCTTAACATAGCAGATTCACCATTTTCAACATCCCTCATGGGTGCCTTATGCATCTTCTTCTCGTTGAAGACTACATCATGGCTGCGTATAATTTTCTTTGCTTCTGGATCCCAGAGATGATAGCCCATCTCTCCACTTTCACCATAACCCAAAAAGATGCATTTCCTAGACTTAGGATCTAGCTTCTTTCGAAGCTCTTTCGGCACATGTGCATATGCCTCACACCCAAATATATGCAAATGAGAGTAAGAGGGCCTCTTGCCACTCCACGCCTCTTCAGGAATACCACCATCCAAACTCTTACTAGGTGATCTATTGATCACATGCACTGCAGTCTTCATTGCCTCAGCCCAAAAACCACCAAAAAGACTTGCATTGGAAAGCATGCATTGCAACCTTTCTTGAATGGTACGATTCATCTTTTTTGCAACTGGATTTTGCTCTAGAGTACGAGGGGATGTGAGCTCCCTCTTAATCCCATGCGTATCACAGAAATGCTGAAAGACCTGAGAGAGAGATACTCTCTACCATTGTCAGTCCATAGGCATTTAAGCGTTCTACCTGACTGATTCTCAACCAAGGCCAGCAATTTCTGAAATATTTGGAACACATCGCTCTTCCGAGCTATAGCATAAGCCCACACTTTCCTAGTTGCATCATCAATGAATGTCACATAGTATTCAGCCCCGCCTAATGGCCGTGTAGGCATGGGACCACATACGTCTGAATGCACTAAATCAAGCTTTTCAAACTCTTTCTTTCCCCTTCTTTTATGGGTTGAATTAGTCTGCTTCCCATAGAGACAGTGCTCACAAAATTCAAAATCAGAGAAACTCAAATGCGGTACATAACCCAAACGGCATAAGAGTTTCATCCCATTTTGGCTCATGTGCCCCAACCTACAATGCCACAAAGAAGTGCTTGGCTGCTCGGTTATTGCAACAACATGATCAAATACCCCTGATACATGTAAGGGATACAAAGTCCCACACTTGGCACCCCTGGCCAAAAGCATAGAGCCCTTCTGAATTTTCCAACTCTGAAAGCCAAAAGTGGTGTGAAAACCAACATCATCTAGTTGACCCACTGAAATAAGACTCTTGGTCAACTTAGGCACATGTCTCACATGTTTCAAAATAAATGCAGACCCATTTGCAAAAGAAAACTTTATGTCACCAACTCCCACTATGTCACATGCATAGTCATTTCCAAGATGCACACAACCTGTCTTTCCACTGTCATAAGTGGAGAACCATTCCCAATGGGGAGTAACATGGAATGAAGCACCAAAATCCAAAATCCCATCCTAGGAATATGCATCATCTGAAGTGGTAAGCAACTCTGCAGATAAAGTAGACATGAAGAGAACGTCATTGTCACTATCATGTGTGACTGCATTGATCTCCTCGATCTTCACTTTTCCTTTGTCCTCCCTTGGACTCTCTTCCTTCTGATTTGCACCCCAATTTGCATTCTTTTTCTTATCATTTTGCTCTCTTTTCAGCTTGTAGCAATCCTTTTTCATATGGCCCTTCTTGCCACAGTGGTAACACTCAATGTTCCGTGCCCTGGATTTGCTACGAGACTTCCCTCTTTCTTGGGACTTCCCCCTGAACTGTGATCTGCCCCTGTGCACATTTAAGGCTGCATCCTGCTTGTTGCCATCCATAGACTTCCATCTAATCTCCTCGGCCAACAAGCTACCCACAACATCATCAAATTTCAGTACTCCACAAGGTGCAGAGTTACTGACAGCTGTACGGAAGGTATCCCATGAGGATGGCAATGAACATAAGAGAAATATTGCCTTAGTCTCTGCATCAAAATTCATCTTCTGAGCCTGAATGGCTGAAAATAATATTGAATTCATTCAAGTGAGAAGCAATGGAGACCCCTTCCTTCATCTGCAGCTCAAACAACCTCTTCATGAGGTAAACTTTATTAGAGGCAGTTTCCTTCTCATAAGTGGCACACAGTTTCTTCCACAAATCTTCCGTAGTTACTATTGTGAAATAAACTGACTTTACAAGATGAAGTCTAATTGTAGACTTTGCTAATGCATCCAACTCATTCCAATCATCCTCAGACATATTTACAGGCTTAGCTTCAATCCTTGCCAAGGGTTTAATCTGCTTCTTTTGAATAAGCACATCCCTTATCTGTTCTTTCCACAAAGAAAAGTTTGTCCCATCAAACTTTTTAATGTTGAAAAACTCCTTTTCAGACATGGAAGAGGATGCCATGATGCAAATAAAGCAAAATCCCAAATGCTAGTATGCCACAATAGAGTGAAATGTCACCAAAACTCAAAGCTCAAAGCATCAAAAGATCCAGCTAACTCATGTGCATGTACTATGCATCCATATGAGCAAATCTAGTCCAAAAGAAAATGCCAACTGCAATGGCAATCCAAAATGCCAATAGGTACCAAATGGCTCAAGCATAAACACCGTCCATGGGCATATGCATTAATAATATCTCATCCAAGAGAGCATAACACTATCAGTGCATCACCTGCATTGTGTCAAAGCTGTCCCTCAGCATAATATAGCATCCATGTGCAAAGCATCCATAAAAATAGCATCCCACAAGGCAATTTGGGCCTATTAGCGCATCCAATAAGGATCGGAATGCATCCAAATGGCCTATAAATCATCCACTGCAACCCAGTGCACACCACGAATGAGCGCACATGGGTCAAACTGCAACCAGAGTGATCTGCATAAGGTATGCTCAAGAAATCATGGTCCCACGGTAATGATCGCTACTAAAAATAGAACCTGAGATGCCTCAAAACATGGGCGCCATTGCATAATTGGACTCAGCAAGAAAATCGGCAAATATCTCTCTTCTGCTGGAACTTCAAAATCCCAACCGATGAGTGAGAAATGGGAGTCAACACTTATCCACTGCCATGTGGCATAAATCTAAGGTTTCAAAACCTTAGAATGAAAAATGCATAACAGAGAGACGAAATCGAATACATAGAGATCTATAACTGTGAGATTCCTCCACCGAATCATGCAAGAACTGATAGGTAGGGGTCTTTGGGCGTCCGGAATGCAATGGGACAGATGGTTTTGGAAACCGTGGTCTCAATCACTGGGTCCAACACACGGACTGAAAAACGTTTTTGGAAACAGAGCTATTTGTAAACTCCACTGGAGTGCAAATGATGAGCAACATAGAAGTTTTAGGACCTTTTGAGTCCACCGGAATTGACAGATCTGCAAATGGTTGCTCCAAACTTGAGTTCCAACACCCGGGCAGAAAAACGTAGAAACTGACACAGTGAGTCAGAAATCCAATGAAATGATCCCAGATTCAAGAATGAAGGTGTTTCCAAGCTCCTGAAGTGAAGTGGACACTAAAAGCAAGCAATAGTTGCCTCTACAAGTCAATACGGAGTCTTTGTCATCGAACAGAATAGGGAAAAGCTCAAAAAATGACTTTTTCTTTGAAAACACTTAACAAGCTCTCAAAACCACTTCGCAAAACCAAAGTGACTTTTCCAACGGTTCCTCCAAGGTCTTTGCACACTCGGATGCATGTAAAGTCACCCATAAAGCTTCCCACAGAGCTTCTCCTTCCTCCTACAAAGCTGCTAACCTTCCAAGCATTCACGCACGCTCAGCTAGATCACCCGGGCTCTGATAACAGTTGAGAGTGCTCTCAACGGAAGCAAGAACGGAAGAGGGAGAGAGAGAAATAGAGAGCCACACAAGTTTTGGTGGGTGCAGAACCACCCTAATCTTCTTTTTCATTCATTTATATATGTTTTTGAGTATTGTACATAACCAGGGTAAAGGCACAATGACCTTTAACCCCCACAGAAAATTTAAGGAGTTCATGGTCTGCACAACATATGGGGCTTTTCAAACAAGCATCTAATTAAAACAAGAAAACCTCCTTGTTTCTATAGTGCATGCATCATAGGGGATCATGAAAATTTTGAGAACATTGCAACTATGAAGACATCGGAGTGAGTTCAAGTTTTCCCTCTACATTTAGATGGAGTGACAAAAGATGGAGAGACAAATAATGACTCACCGTAGTTTGGGGAGAGTTTTGATGACCTCACTGACTATCTAGAAGAGGGTGATAACTTTGTAGTTGTTGCTGCCTCTGGGGAGAATGAGGAAGATGACCCATACTTTGTGTTATAGTGCACAAAACGTAAGCACAAGTTTGAGGAAACATTTAATGATAATTGGAAAACAACCTATGAGAAGTGGGATGTAGTAGTTGGAGCTTTTTGGTACAAAAGAACATCCAAGGGAGTCCACAATTACAAACTACTACATAAGAGTCCACAAACATTTATGTACTCTCATCTAGTAAGAGCTATTAAGTTCCAGATGCAACCTGTGCCACAATGAGAGAAGGGCAAGAGTGTGTCTTCAAATTGGATTTAGACATGCATGAGCACATCTTGGGGTGTCTTGGAGTGGTGGATGAGGATGACTAAGATAGTATTAAGAAAATATAGTACTATCTTGGGGTGTCTTGGAGTACAAGGATGAGGACGACTAAGATAGCACTAAGAAAATCTAGTCTCATTGCATGAAAACAATATTCCTTATCATGGAAATGGAAAATGTATTTGGGACTATGCTTCTTTTAGTAATCCCAAACTAACCACCATGCTTGTATTTGTAAATCCCAAATGATAGATCCCACACTTGGTTTTAGTATATCCCAAACAACCACCGCACTGGTTTTATTAAATCCCATAACGAATCCACAAATCCTAAATGACATAATTGTATGCCATTCATCTTGTAATAATAGAAGCAAACCACCATGTTGGTGGTAGTTAATAGCCTAGTATGCAACCAACCACTGCACTAGTGACCACTTATCCTACACTAACGTTGTGCTATCTGAAAATTTGTTTCAAAGTTCTATACTAAAATAGTCCCCTTTAGGCTGGTTATCTTTAACTATCAGATTTCAGCCACCAAGCTACTTAATACATTAGAGTAGGACCCTATTTCATTTCTTCACCCACCTCATGTATTAAAGCAGTCGTGCATAATCTCGAGAGTTGAGAGAGATAGAAGACAAAATAGTAAATTACTAGTCATTGAGGAATACTACCTTGCATGGTAATGAGTGATACAGGCCCAGTGGTGCCATCCAGATAATCAACTACAATTCATTGAGTAAAAATTAAGCAAAAGAGAAGTTACATCTACATCCAATAATAGGTTATATAAAAATTTACAACAACTTATACTTAGCAAAAATTAAACAAAATATCTTACATTTATAAAAACTCAGTAATTGCTGAGAGTCCTTAAAGGCCCAAAGATTCCCAAAGATTACATCTAGCAACCATAACCACTCAAGTATAAAAATTAACAATAGTGCATAATAAGAGCCTCAAATTGAACCAAAGAGATTACATAAATATTAAAACTCAACAATTGCTAAGAGCCTTAGAGACCAAAAGATTATATCCAATGAGTAAAAAGATTGTTGAGCACCATAGAGGCCAAAAGACTACATCTAGCTATTGCTAAGTGGTTATGAGCCTCGTTGAGCAAGAGGAAATTTGTAGAACTCCGTATTGCCACCAGCCCAGCTTGTTGCATTCAAATTTTTTAGGGAGACAATGGAGGAGACGATGGAGAGGCCAAAGACCATGCACATTTCTAGGACTCAAAATACGGCTCCCCCAACAAGATGAGAGTACTTTGCTATGAAAATATTGAGGACTTTGTTGACCTCTAGGGGAAACCAATACAACACAATGATATAGAGGCCCTCTATGAGCATGTCATCCAAGTTGGTGACATGCAGATGTGGGGGAAATCGACCAAGGGAACGAAGGGTGTGCAAAAGAGCCAGCATTTTCAATCCTATGAGAAGGCAAATAACATTGGGATCACATTGCATCGAGGGGTGGTAGTATCTACAATAATGATGGTGATGATGAGTGGGTGAGTAGTGGAGCAGATAGCAGAGTAGATGAGTGATGAGAATTGGAGAAGGGAGCGTGGAGCAAAGTAGGGTAGGGGCAGAAGAGAGCTGGAGGAGGGTGTGTGGAGCAAAGTAGTAGAGCAAGACCGGATGAGAGAAATTTAGCAAAATGCCAAATGCCATGGATCTTATATATTATAAAGATTGAGACACCATGGTGGTTGGAGGCCTGGTGTTCCAATCCATAATTAATTGTAGGCCACAGCGGTGGCTGGTAATTATTAGCCAACTCGATGGAATCTTAAGCAATACCCTAGATAGGCAATGGCAATTAATTATGATGTGGCTAGTAATCATGAAGCAGATGCACGGTGGTGGTAACTGGCAGGTGAGTGATTGCATGCTACTATAGTGGTTGGTAATTAACTACTGCTAGCCCAATGGAATCTTAGCCACCATAGACATGGCTGATGAGAGTCACCACTATGGGGCAGTAATTACCACAAACATAAATCATGGAGCCTAATCACTCATTACCATGCACTCTAGTAATCTACTAAACATGTAAGCCCGGTGATTGGTAATTAATTGCACTCTACTGATCATGCAAGCCCGGTGATTGGTAATTAATTGCACTCTATTGATCATGCAAGCCCAATGGTGGCAATTGGTATGTGAGTAATTGCAGGTCACTGTGGTGGCTCGTAATTAACTGCCAGCCTAGTGGAATCTTAGCCACCACAGACGTGGCTGATGAGAGCCACCACCACCAGATAGTAATTACTACAAAAGTAAAGCATGAAGCCTAATCACCTGTAATCACTCATTACCATGCACTCTATTGAGCATGCAAGCCTGGTGACTGGTAAGTTACTACACTCATAGTAATCATGCATGCAAGCCCGATGGTGGTAACAGGAAGGTGAGTGATTGTGGGCCACTGCGGTGGCTGGTAATTAAATACTAGCCAAGTGGAATCCTAGCCACCACCACAGACATGGCTGGTAATCTTATACACCACCACCGATGGCCACCACTGATGAAAGATGGCAGTAATTACTGCAAACATAAGTCATGAAGCCTAGTCACCTCTAAGTGTGACAAAGGACAAGACTGCAAGGTTTGCCATAGTTTGAATGAGTCCAAGAGTCAACATTCAGGGCCAAGTTGCTAGTTTTTCTTAGCTAGACTAGATGTGGATGCACATCTAGTACTTAGTGCTAGTGAACATTGCTATTGTGCCATTGCAAAGGGTGGACTTATTGAAGGCCATATATTAATACTTCCCATCAATAGTTTCCATACCTCAAGCTGCTAAGGATGAGGTACATAGATTCAAAGGGGCCTTGTGAAAAATATATAAAGGAAATTGCAATTCTAGCATATGAGCGATACCTTCAATTGATGGCAAGGACTCATGCACCCTTGCAGGTAATGTCTTAATGGTTTTGTGAAGATAGTGGGAGAGAGGAAAGGAGTCTCACTTGTAGCTTTCTCACATACACAATGGGGGAATACACATAAAGGTGGAGGCTGAAAATAGTTTTCCTCTTCTTAGTTGTGTAAGCCAAAAGAACTCTCGTATAAAGAAATAGGAGAACCCTATATGTGGGTCTCAAACCAAACTCAGCTAACTAAGGTGGCATACTAAATGAGCCATGAACTAGAGTACATAAGGATAGCTGTCATATAGCTATTATTCATTGGCGGTGTACCAACCACATCTGTAGCTAACAAGTCGGTGACATAAATGCACAACGGTCACCCTGGCATATCGCGAGTGGAGCTCGATATCTCAACACTCCCCTCGAGCTCAATCCCAATTCCTGCACACCAAGCAAGTCTCTAAACTTGTGCAGTTTCTTTGCACCCAATGCCTTCGTGAATATGTCAACTACCTTATCCTCTATGCTGACATAAACTACATCAATAAGACCTAGTAAAACCTTCTCCCACACAGAGTGATAATGCACCTAAATGTGCTTTGTTCTAGCATGATAGACTGGGTTATTTGCCAAGTGTATATTGCTCATGTTGTCACAATAAATGACAACTGGCCCATCTGTAGACTGATGCATATCATAGAGTAGCTTATGCAGCCAAGCTACGTCACATGCAGCCATTACTGCACCCCTGTACTCAGCCTCTGTGCTCGACAAGGCAACTGTAGGCTATTTCTTGCTGCTCTAAGTGACTGCAGCACTCCCAAAAGAGAACACATATCCACTGGTAGATCGTCTATCAGAAGTACTACCAGCCCAATCAGCATCAGTGTATCCATGCAATTGTATCTGAACCCCAGTCTCATAAAATAGTCCATACTGCAATGTGGACTTCACATACCTGAGTATGCGTCTAGCCGCATCCAAATGCGGTTTCCTTGGAGCCTGCATAAACTGACTTACCAATCCAATAGCATAGCTTAAATTTGGCCTAGTAATAGTCATATAAATCAAACTTCTTACTTACTATGCGTCTATACATAGTAGGGTCTTCCAGAAGCTCACCTGCATCTGCGCTCAGCTTCACATTCTGCTCCAAAGGAACTGAAATAGGCTTATAGCCTGTCATCCCATATTTGGACAGCATGTCCAATCCATACTGCCTCTACAAGAGCTGTATCCCACTTGGTGATCTAATCACCTCAATGCCCAAGAAATAACGTAGCTCTCCCAAATCCTTCATCTCAAACTTCTGCTTCAATAGCATTTCACATGAAGGATATCTTCATCACTATCACCTGTGATCATCAAATCATCAACATAAATGACAAGCAACATAATACCTTTCTCTGTTTTTCTCACATAAAGTGAGAAATCTGCCTTGGAAATCTGAAAGCCAATAGTGACAAGATACTATCCTATCTTATCAGACCATGCTCTAGGTGCTTGCTTCAAGCCATACAAGGCTTTCTTCAACCTCCAAACAAACTCAAGATGAACAGCATGAACATAACCTGGTGGCTGCTCCATAAAGACCTCTTCTTGCAAATCACCATGCAAGAAGGCATTCTTTACATCCATCTGATGTAAAGACCATCCCTTTGATGCAGCCATAGCAATGACTACTCTTACGGTTGCCATCCTTGCAACCGGACTGAATGTTTCTTCATCATTAATGCCATATGTCTGTGCATACCCCTTGACAACTAATCTTGCCTTGTATCTGTTCACAGAACCATCTGCATTGTGCTTCACCTTATAAACCCACTTACAGCCAATTGCATTCTTGTCTTTAGGCAAAGGCACCAATTCCCATGTAGCATTTGCTTCCAAGGCATCCATTTCTACATCCATGGCTTTCTCCCATTTTTCTTTTCCCATGGCTTGCTCAAAAGAAGTGGGTTCTGGTTCCTGTATCACTTTGACCATATAGGCATAGTGAATGGCTGTAAATCCATCATATTTCAGCCTATCCATAGGATACTTGACTCTAGTAGACCTGTGCAAAATAGGCTTACTACCAGGTGCTCTCAAAACATCCCTGGTCTTCCTTACTCTAGGTGTAACAATAGAAGGAATACCCAACTCATCATCAATGCTCTGTTCTGAGCCACTGGATTCACCATCCACATAAGAGTGACCTGCATTCACATCAAACATGGGTTGATCTACCTTCTCTTTTCCTTTTTGTGATACCTGCATACCACTATCTGCATTGCTTTGAGGAGATTCTCCTGATCTCAATCTGCCTATCCATGGCAAAGTATGTGAACCATTGCTAGAGGACACTACAGGTCCACTAATATTTTGTGATTGCTGCTATGAATTCTGTGCAGCATTACCATTTGGTGCATCTACATCATCAATCACATTTACTGGTTTATACTAGCTACTCATCTCATCAAAAACAACATCTCTGCTCACTGTAAACTTATGAGTAGAAGGGTTATAGCATCTACACCCTTTCTGCTACAGAGAATAACCAATAAAGATGCACTTCTCAGCTTTTGGATCCAACTTGGACCTCAACTCATTTGGCACATGAACATAGGCAATGCAACCAAAAATTTTCAAATGAGAAATATCTGGTTTCCTACCAGTATACATCTCCTCTGGCGTCATGCCATGTATTGCTGCAGTGGGAGTCCTATTCATTATGTAAACTACTGTAGCAACTGCTTCAGCCCAATAATAATCTGGTAGGTCTTTTTCATTTAGCATGGCCCAAGATACCTCTCCAATATGCCTGTTTTTCCTTTCTGCAAGTCCATTTTGCTGTGGGGTATGACTGCATGAATATTGCTGCTTTATGCCATGCTCCTACAGGAACCTTTCAAACTCATTTGAGAGGTACTCTCCCCCTCCATCTGACCTTAGGCATTTTAATTGCAGGCCTGTTTCTTTTTCAACCATAGCTTTAAAAGCTTTGAAATTTCCAAACACTTCACTTTTCTTTTTCATAAAATACACCCAAACTTTTCTGCTGTAGTCATCAATAAAAGTGACAAAATAATGACAGCCTCCAATAGATGTAGCTTTAGTAGTCCACACATCAGAGTGGATTAATTCCAATGGCTTCTTACTCTCTTGAACATGTCTAGGAAATGGTTTCCTTGCCTGTTTTCCAAATTGACAGGCTTCACATACCTTATGCATTTCTGCAACCTTGAATTTAGGCAATCCTGCAATAATATTTTGGGCCTGCATTGATTTAAGTCGCTGTACATTAACATGACCAATGCGTTTATGCCAGATATCAATATCTACAACTACACCGGTCCCATGTGCAAACATTGCTGCACTCAATTCAGGCATGTCCGCATCCAACGTAAACATCCTGTCCTTCTTTCCTTTTGCTATCAAGCGACTGTTATTTTTCATATCCTCAACAAAGCATCCATGAGGATTAAATCTGACCTGCAAGCCCTGCTCAACCATTTGACTAATAGAAACCAGGTTCTTGGTGATATTCGGGACATGAAATAAATCAGACAAGTATTTCTTTTTCCCATCCTGCATAGACAAAGGAATTTTACCAATTTGCACAATAGGATGTGCAGTATCATCACCAGTCTCCACAAATCCTAGTCTTTCCATTTTCCTTGCATCCTGCATCCATTCTGCATGACCTGTCATGTGGTTTGACACACCTAAGTCAACATACCACACATCATTGCTTTCTTCTGCACTTGTCACAGAATTGGTCATGTGCTGCACCATAAACAGATGCTCATTTCTGTCATCACCATGTCTACTGGAAGATGCATAATTCCCTTGCTACAATTTTCCATTCATAATGTCATTCTGCTTTTTGTAGCAGTCTTTAGCCATATGACCCATTTTACCATAGTATAGCATTCAACCTTGTTGTTTGCATTTTGGCCTCTCTACCATCCACCATGACCTCTTTGGCTCCTTCTGCCTCTAGAGTTACCACGTCCTCCTCCATAGGACTGGTTTTCTTGAGTTTGCTGCATATTTTGATTTCTACCACGGCCTCTAGATCGGCCTCCTCTACCTCTACCTCTGCCTCTACCTCTTCCAGCATTTGAGTAGAAGACAGTTTCTTTTGAAGTTCCTCTTGAAGAAGATGCACCACCATTTCTCTGCTCTTTAGAAATTAGAAGAGAAAACAACTCCTCAAAATCAGGAAATTTTTCACGGACGGTAATGGATGTCCGGAACTGTGCATAATCCTTTCCTAGACCATTCAAGGTCACAGAAACTAGATCATCATCTTCCACTGGTGACCCAATGGAAGCAAGTGCATCTGCAATTTTCTTCACCTTCATGTGGTAGTCATTGATGCTCATATTTTCTCTCTACACATTGTGCAACTCCTACTTGAGCTGCATTTTCCTGGCTTGCGTATTTGTGCTGTACATTTTTGCCAAAGTATCCCATGCCTCCTTTAGCGTACTTGCATTTTGAATATGCACAATCATAGAATCTGAAATACTAATAGACAGCTAGTACATAACTTTTCTGGCTCTCTCATGCCATCCTTTAAATGCCTACATTTCCTGTTGATTGGGAACATTAGGAAGAATTGGTTCTTCTTCATTTCCTATAATGAACTCCCAATAGCCTTTTCCCATAAGGAAATTCGTCATTCTAAACTTCCATGCCTGGAAGTTGTTTTTGTCAAGCTTTTCAGTGACAATCTATGAAAGAGAATCAGATGCCATTACAGAACACTGCAAAATATTCTATTATTGCAAAAAACACAGCTTCTGCCTGGTGGTCTCATGTGACACAACCCTTCATGTAGCCAAGAACAAAGGGATGATAGTAAAATATGAAAATATATAACTTCAAAGATCCATGCCATCAATTTTGCAACTAAGTTGCAACTTGATTTTAGAGTAGTGATGCAAATTGTTGATGTGATATTGGAGGACATCTCCTCTACTCATTTTATTCAACACCATTCACTACCAATCCATTTTAATAGCCTTGCTATGTAAGGTCTTGGAATTAGAGTGATTTGTTTATTGCTTTACATCAATAATTTATATGTTTGGCTTGACACTTGCACTAACTTGGCTCTTCAATAGTTATAACTTTAACATCTACTATTTCTCCTAGATCCTTCTTCATTGTATTAACACTTAGTCCTGCTCCTTTGGGTCTTACTTTTCCCCTCTTCTTTCCTTAGCTCTATGCATACTAGTAACTATGAACAGAAGGATTCATTTAGTGGTTATACTACCTTGTTCACTTATTTAAGGCTATTTGTTTTGTGTTATTTAAAACTTTGCATCATACCTCTTGGTATATTCTCCTATGTGCATGCATTTAAAATGAAACCAAGGGGACGAAGTTTGGTGGGGTGCAGGGGGGGGGAGGGCAGTGGAGAGAGAGAGAGAGAGACAGAGAGAGAGAGAGAGAGAGAGACTTATTTAAGGCTATTTGTTTTGTATTATTTAAAACTTTGCATCATACCTCTTGGTATATTCTCCTATGTGCATGCATTTAAAAGGAAACCAAGGGGACGGAGTTTGGTGGGGTGGGGGGGGTGGGAGAGAGAGAGAGAGAGAGAGAGAGAGCTTGACATAGTATTAGGTGCTCTCGTTATGATGATCTAGGTTCATTCCATAAGATAGGCAATCAACAAGCTCTGCAAAAATAGTGGACCTAAAGATCGACTAAAACCGATTATGTAGAGGGTTTTCGTAGGTCTCATGTTAAGGAAGGCCACAAATTAATCCCCAAAGTGGATCATTTGACCAAGTTTTCCCAAAGACCTCATTGCCAGGAGTGCTCAGCGATGTCCATCCTTCGAACTGGGAGCAAGCCTGTGGACGCCTCCTGACCTGGCGAGGATGAAGAAGCATTATGTGCAAGCTCATTCGTAGATTCATCAAAATAGTTGCTTTTGAGAGCCTCGTCTCCTTGAGGATGGTTCTCTTTCCTGGAATAATCCATCTGTTCTGCAGCCAACCTCTTTGGCTTTGAGAGGGCAGTTGCTTGCGTAATGTCCACTCCCTTCGCATAAATAACAAGAGTCTGGGAATGGCCCGAAACGAGTTTCCACAAAGATATCCCATCCTTCCTGCGTCTCAAGTTCCATGGCATCGAGGGGTTCGTTTCGGCGGTCCCAAACGATGCATGCTTTTGGTGCCTCGCTCTTAGGTTGAACTGGGGGAATGTATAAAACTTTGCCCAAGGAACCTGCAATGCTCTCAATCTCTGGATAAAATATATCACTCAGATTAGGAAAGGATACCCCCACACCGGGCACTCATGAAGAAGAATGCTGTCGGGGGAGAACGAAGCTTCCCATGTAAAACGTAAACAAGATTTCCTCGAAATCCAACTGAGCTAGATAGCATCCAATCCTTCTCTAAGCAGGAGCCCAGAATGACCCGATAGAAACCTTTCCCCATGACTCAATATTCTTGAAGATTGCACTTAGCTTTGTACGTCGACGCAAACCATCTTTCAAACTCCTCCTCATTAGGAATATGGCCCAGGAAGAACATGAAGATGCGGGAAACTTGGTCCAAATGGACTGCCCAAAAGCTTTGGTTGATAGTGTAGGCGAATGTGGTGAAGTCTGGCGAATTAGGAGGCGATGAGGATGAGGAGGTGGCATTTGGTTGCTTGTTGAGCAGACGATCAGGAGCCATGGGGGAGCTCACACACGGGAGATGAATTCACTTCGAATTGCAGACCAAAAGAGAGAAACCGTTTTCGGTTGCAGAGCAAAATCAAAAGCTTCCTAGCACCATCAGCTCTTTAATACACACCAAAATCCGCCATACTACATTTAGTTCCTGGGTACTTCGCATATATATTCACATTTCCCCTCTCTTGCCTAGGCTGCGCACATTCACATGCTCATTCCCTCCAGCTCCACACATTTGGCACCTCTCGCTTGCACTTTTTCGGCTCGCTCGCCGCACACTGTGATTCTCACCCTTCGTCGTAGCTTGCGAGACATGTGGCGCCGCCTCTCACCTCTACTTTTGGCCGAGCTGCTAGGTAGAACTCTAGCCTGTAAACAGCCATAGAATCAACGGATCTCCGAGGTAGGCAGCCTTTCCGTCGTAACTCTACTATCTTGAAATCGAACGTGAATCCTAGCATTTTATCGAATTTTTAAAAGGAAAAAAGCAAATGAGTATGTAGACATGAGACATAACACAAGGTCCGTTAAGACTCGATCCTCCGTGCAAATGTCAGGGGTGGTGATTTATTATTGATTTCCATATTTTGGAAGCTCAAGTCCAACAAATACATGAATAAGGCAATACAATAACTGATCCTCCTTGGAGTCTATACAATATTGCCACATGGACTACAATCATATGAATAAAGGTGTCAATATCTTCATTTAGCTTGGATTCTCTTGGTTCCTTGCATCAAAAGAGAGGAATGTTGTAAGAATCTAGGTTGAAAAAAAGCAGTTTTCAATGGAAGAGTACTTGAAGATATAACCATACAGTGTGTGGGCTCGGAAGTAGCGCGCTTCCTTTCCCAAAGAGTTATATCTAAGGGAATAATCCCTTCCCTAGGTGCCGAGATAATATCGATAATATAAGCGCCAAGAATAAGTCTCACAAATAGATAAGATATTGGCATATTATGTGGCTGCCAATAGCTGTAATCGTGTTTTTGCATATTGGCCGTAAAGCCCACATGTTTCTTAAGACTCATGCGCCCAAACTTAATCACAAAATCCATGGTCTAAGATCATTTTGATAGACTTCCAACTCGTAGTCGGGCGGTGAACCATGTGAAAGATCCAAGGAGATGCCGTAGTTGCTATAGCCATATCCATCGCTAAAGACCGTATTAGATAATTCGAGAAAAACGCAATTCCAAGAATGCCAGTTTTGGAAGAAATTGTAGCCTTTCTCCATGAAAAAACTGGAGAAATATGTGAAAATAGACTAGATTGCCATTCATGAAGTATGAAATATCAACTACATTCTCAAATAATAAATAGAATATCAGTGTCTAAACTACGTTATCATCAACAAAATAATAAACTTCTAAACCCATTTGAGTGAGCTTGATCTCGTGAGCCATAGTGGTGTCCAAAAACACCTTCATAATAGCTCTCTGGAATTTCCATTGATATTGAGACTCGATTTGTTGTGAGCATTCATAAAAAATGCAATTCCCAAACTAATAGTTTTGGTAGAAATTGTAGCCTTTCTCCATGAAAAAACTCGAGAAATATGTGAAAATAGACTAGATTGCCATGAAGTATGAAATATCAACTACATTCTCAAATAATGAATAGAAAATCAGTGTCTAAACTACGTTATCATCAACAAAATAATAAACTTCGAAACCCATTTGAGTAAGATTCATCTTGTGAGCCATAGTGGTATTCAAAAACACCTTCATAATAGCTCTCTGGAATTTCCATTGATATTGAGACTCGCTTTATTGTGAGCATTCGGGAAAAATGCAATTCCCAGACTGACAACTAGTTTTGGAAGAAATTATAGCCTTTCTCCATGAAAAAACATGAGAAATATGTGAAAATAGACTAGATCACCATTCATGAAGTATGAAATATCAACTACATTCTCAAATAATAAATAGAATATCAGTGTCTAAACTACGTTATCATCAACAAAATAATAAACTTCGAAACCCATGTGAGTGAGATTCATCTTGTGAGCCATAGTGGTGTTCAAAAACACCTTCATAATAGCTCTCTAGAATTTCCATTGATATTGAGACTCACTCTATTGCGAGCATTCTCATTTGAAAATCTCCAAAACACCATTTAAAAAATGCAAAGAGTATAATTGATAACCATGAATATTGCAATGACAATGTACAGGCTCTTTAACTTAACCAAGTGTTTTTAGAGGAGAATGAATGCAAGATATGTAGTTGATGTAAAATCAAGTGGCAATGACAAGCATTTGATGTAAAATTAGGTGGCAATGACAATCATTTATTGTGCAATTTCAATATTTAGACTGACTAGCATTATTGTAAAAGGAGAACTTTACATTTCATGTTGATTACTCATTGAAAAGAAAAAAATTACACTTTAGGATGAAAACATAATAGCTTGTTGATGCTCCATTGAAAGCCTTGGAATAAATCATGATTCCAAAGAAACTCTCAATTTCTAGCCCCAACGGGGAGAATGGCACCAGTGCCAGCTCTCCACAACCCATTGGAAAGAATGGCACGAGGGACACTCCTTCAAAATCCATTATGAATGTAGTTATGAACATGTTTACATATTATTCACAAAAACAATTACACACCAATTTACACAGCTGGTAAGAAAGTAGTATTTCCAATAAGAAATGAATGCATAAAGAAATACAATGTTGTTATTCAAAAGTCATAGTCTACAAATAGCTCCTCTCCTACATGTATATCATCTATGGATTCAATACAAATGTGACCATATTCTGGAATATCTATGTTCATCATGGGGTCATACCAAGTTAGAACGTTAGGGAAAAATACATAATAAACGTTTGGCTTTGCATTGGTATTTCTATTGCTGTTAATAAACCCTGCCACATTGCCATATTGAACATCACCAACAATATGCACCATATCCTTCATAGGGACAGTAGGGTCCTCTTGGATGGAGTACTTCTTTAGCCTTGATGAACTCTACATAATTCCTTCTAGTCTCTATAGGAGTACTTGTCACCTCCATAATGGAGAATAGTAGTCCCTCTCTTGATGAAGTCATGCACAAACAAGCCCAAGCTAGCACCTGTAATGGTTGACTCATGCACCTCAAAAGCCACATTTTTGATCTGGAACACTTCATTGTCGGTTTATGTAGGCCTTAGCAATGTGTTTCTTGATATAACAACCATTGTACCCTAGGTCTATAGCCTATTGAGAAACTTGCATAGCATTCATGCTAGAGAGTTGTGGAGCATTCCTTAAAATTCTTATTTGGGATGCATTGAGTTCAGGAACCTGGCCATCACCACCATGGGTTGCCCTAGGGTGTACACTCTTTGATTCTATATTACCACCTATAGCCCTCTCTCTTATTGATCTGCAAGAGGAAGATTTCTTGTTTTATATTCCATTCTTGACCATGCATGATTTTCCTCCCTCCATTCAACAATTACTTTCTTGATGAGGTTGAAATCCTTATGCCCCTCCATCACAGGTAATTGTCCATACCAATTTGTCTCAATCATGCTGCACGCATCTTTAGCTTCATTGAGTTGTAGTAAGAAAGGCATCAATTCTCTCAGTAGAATATTATCATCCTTGTCTTGTACATCAAACGTTCAAGGAAATTTGGTGTTATGTTTTGTGAGTGTTTTCTTCTATACCTCCTATATCCATTGCATCATTGGTAGTCCATGTTTTGGCTGGTATGTTGTCCTCTACATTTGATGTCTCCATATCCTTCCATGCATCATTGGTCCCTGTGGAAGTTGAGGACATAGAAATATTTTGATTCTTTAGAGTGTATTCAACAATGTCGAAGCACAAAAGCATATGAAACCAATAAAGAACTATAAAGTAAGACCATTATCCATTGTCGTCACTGATTCCATTGTCTTTTTGGGGAATGGCACTAGTGCCAATCTCTATAAAGGTCCATAGAGAATGCAAATAGTGCAACCTTTCTCTCTCAACTTATAGAGAGAATGACAATATTGCCATTCTTCTCTTGGGGTGGTGCTACTACCAATTTACCTATAAGGTTATGGAGAATGCCGCTAGTGCCTTTCTCTATATCCTCATTGGGAGGAGAGAATACCACTAGTGCCTCTTCCCATGCATGATCTGAAAGCATAGATATTGTATTACAGCTTTATTCTCTTTGTTATAGTCAAAGCACCCAAGTTGACAAAGGAACATAAAATATCCATAACCCCATAGAGTGAATGACACAAGTTCCATTCTCCAAATGATGATATGGAGAATTCCTATAATCTTATTGGGAGAATGAAACTAGTGCCATTCCTAAGACTCCAATAGATTTGTAGAAAGCACCCAAATCCAAACTTTGACATAATAGTTGATACTATATAATTTCTAATCTTTGTAATGGTTTCAACTAACATAGATTCAAAAAAGGAGCATAACAGTATTACCATTTCTACATAACCTCTTACCTATAACCCCACATAGGGAGAATGACACTAGTACCATTCCCCATGTCATTATATCACACAATAGTACCTCTTACCTATAACCCCACATAGGGAGAATGACAATAGTACCATTCCCCATGTCATTATATCACACAATTTTGTCCTACCACATGTTTAATCTCTTTAATATAATGAGAGTATGTGCAATCGAGAAAATCCATAAAAGTCATATTATTATATTGCTAAAATTCTTTTGAAACTATATACACAAGGAATAAATAAGTACCTAAAGACCTTCTTGCTCCAAATCTTCCAATGTAATCTTTGGGATGGCTTCAAGTTCTGCTTCAGTTAAAGATCGCAAGTCTTCAATGTGATGCTCACCCTCTTTCATTCCTTCATCTATAGGTGAATCAACTCTATGTGTCTCGAGAGGCCTCTCGATGCTAGACCAAATCTTAATATGGGAATTATTTGCTGCATGTGCCACACACATAGCCTCGACCTTTGCTGCCTATTGGGATGTCTTCACCAATGCGATCACTTTTCTTTTGCTTGATAATGCCTGTAATGCCACACCTCCATTAGTAAATATGTCAACAAAACTTCATGTTCCTTGGTACAATAGCACCTGATGCATGATGCCATGCTTCACAACCGCCTCTTTTTCATACTCATCATCCTCATCAAAATAAAGAATATAGTCCTCAATTATTGTGTATGGCCTTGTGTTTTTTAACAGGTTCTCAAATCCATCAAACCCATCATGTGAGTTTACAAATGACAAAAAATAGAAGGACTCAGATGAACCCTTTTGTGCGCTCTCCGATTCATGGATAACACCCACAAACCTTATATGCCAAAATCAATCCTCTACCATTGCTTCCTTGAGATTTACCATATCTGTCATTGTAAAAAATGATAGCAATACATATTGTGACAGAGTGGCAATGGTCTCCATCAAACCACAGAGCAACTTCTTGAAGGCATCCTTATCCCAACACATGCCTTTGGCAGATCCCTCTGAGGTGTCAAGCACACAAAAGTGGAAGCCGTCGTCCCTTGGAGTGACATGTTAGAAAGTTCTCCCCCTCCATCTCCATGTTCACATTAATAACTGTCCAAGGAAAACAAGACTGTAATGTAGACTTGTTACCCTCTATTTAACTAATCACCCAATCAACATAGATTGATGTGGCTTCTGGGAAGTTAGGTGTGGACGTGCCAACTTGCATCTTCTCTTTGATCCATGACTCACATACATGTACCCTTGAAACTCTAATAAATAATTGAATCAATTTTAAAGCAAGTTGCAAGGGCGTCCTGTGTTTGATGTTGGGGCAAAGGGTGGCGTAAGTTGAACTCCTTGATGAGCACTTTGGGGCAAAGGGTGGCATAAGTTGAACTCCTTGATGAGCACTTCTTTCAGCGCTCTATTATGCTTAATCTTCTTCACCATTGAGACATTTCAATGGAGTCCCTATCTTTGCTTGACTTGACCAAGACAATTTCTTTAGACTCAATCTCTACGTGAAGTGCACATACATCATTGTCTTCCAATCCTAGCAGACACCTCATAAATGTTCTTGTGGGATTTTGACCCTCAAGATCACCTTGCTTCACCAAGGTCAAAATCCTAATCCATCGTTCATAGATGTCATCATTGTATGTGACCATGAATGTGTCCTTGGTAGCAAAATTCGTGCCCATCAACATGCTTGCGACTCCTACAAAATTCAGCAAAGTTCGCGCCCATTGATACGCTTGCGACTCCTACAAAATTTTGAAAAAAAACCAAAATCATCTTAGAAATTCTTCTGATCCAAATCATGTAATAGAGATAAGAATGGCACTACTACCATTCTCCCATTACCATGTTAAAAACATGACTTGGTAACAAGAAGAATGGCACTAGTGCCATTCTCACAACAGGGAATTGACACTACTATCGCTTCTTTTACAAAGCCATAAACATTCTTGAAATAAATAATGCATTAAAAACAAAGTTTATTATCACATCCCAACTTTGTCGATCTTTATGTCCTTTGACAAGGCCTTGGGCTGGTTTTTTTGGTCATCCAAATGCAACCCACTTAGGTGTTGCAAGATATTGATATATGGCTGATTTTTCAAAACAGTATATGCCTCCATGTTGGCCATTGATAATATCTTACAACACTTGCTTCAATTGGTGCATTGACAACAATTCTCGCCTTCCTATGTGTATAGAAACCTTTTCATTGATTGAAGGCTTCTCCATGTGCTTTAGTTATGACATCCTTGCAGCATAAATCGAATGCTGCCCTACGAGAATCCAATAATTATGCTCCTTTAACTTTTCCATATTTATCTCTTCCTTGTGCATAGGAGTATTTGTGCCTGTGTGGTAAGGCATAAGATATACACATGTTGCAGGAGATTGTGCATTCATTGCAAGACTCTTGACCAAGTCACTTACATAGTTGAGGATCCACGTCTTGTACACATATTGGCTTGGTGCTCTAAATCAATTCATCACTGGGATAAAACCTCAAACTCCAGACCAAATGGGAGGTACTTTTTGTACTCCATCAAGCCTGTCATACTTATGTCCTTCCTTTCCAATTTCTTTTGTAATGCCTTAAAGTCAACATCTGACTAGATTTTCTTATATGGTATGATAGTTGCTTCAGATGACTTCTCACCATGTCTTGTTATGTGTGTCTCACCACACTCCCTGTTGCATCACCTCCACTACCTGTTCCATCAGTGACTATTCTCGTACCTCCCTGTTTTCCTTATGAAGTTGTCTCTTTATCTTTAGCTTCTTCATCCACTTTATCCCCAATGTTTGTTGTTCCGTCTGACCTTATTTCCTTCTCACCTATTGTTTCCTCCTCACCGGTCCCTCTAGCCTTCTCTTTTAATGTGTTCTGACAATGGCACTAGTGCCATTTTCCATTCTCTAGGTGATGAATGGCATTGGTGTCATTCTCCAAATATTCATATAATGTTGTGTTCTAACACTTCAACTGATCCGTTGAAGAATATCCCAACCCAAAAGTCGAGGAAGGCCTCATGAGTAGGTAAAGAAGACACCCTCATAACAATTTCATATGGTAAAAATCTTTTGCATGTGGTCATATCCTAGATTTCAATGTTGTCATAGATGATGGTTAGAGAATGGCAATGGTGCCATTCCACAACACCATAAGTTTACATTAAGACTAGCATGTGTGCCATTAATCACAAGGATTGAGTAGAATGGCAATCCATGTATGAATGGCATGTGTGCCATTAATCACAAGGATTGAAGAGAATGGCAATCCATGTATGAATGGCATTGGTGCTATTCTTGAAATATTCATACGATGTTGTGAAGAATGGCACCAGTTCCATTCTCCAAACTTCAACTCATATAGAAGACAAATTATTCATGTATGTCAATGTTGTCACTGATATTGGTTAGAGAATGGCACTGGTGTCATTGTCCACAACAACATATGATTATATTGAGACTGGCACCTATGCCATCAATCACATGGATATTCTCCATTTCTCCATGCATGAATGGCATTGGTGCTATTCTTGAAATATTCATATGATGTTGTGGAGAATGGCACCAGTGCCATTCATGAAACTTTTTTCTATTTTCTAAGATATTGTATGGGATTGAGAGGATGAGTGGAATGGATCATTGTAAAATACCATAGCTATGAATTATAAATACCTTGGTATGGGGTGAGAGTTATTTGTGTATGGGATATTATGGGGTATTTAGAAAATAGGAAGAGTGAGTCATATAAAGAGGTGGGCTCATGTCCATGTGTTCCAATAATATAAGAGAGGCCACATGCCAAGCGTGTGGCAGGCATGTGGAGGAGTGTGGAGTCAAGAGGAATCCTTCTAGAATTCCCATGTGGATTAAGGAGGATGTGGACATATGGAAGAGAGAGGGTCCCTATGAGCTCCATGTGGAGAGACTCTTGACTTTCTCAATATTTTAAGAGTCTTAAGCGTCTTTTGATGGGACACATGGCAAGAGTAGCCAAAAAGGACATGGATGGTGACATACGGGCTTATGTGATTGATGGGGAAAAGAATCTACAGGCAGCAATTGTAAATGGGTGAAGGAGGGTGACAACATCTCTATAAAAGGAGCCCTCCTCTCCCTTATTCATCATCTCTTCCACCATTAGGCCTCATGTTGCTGTAGCTCTAGTCTCCTCAAGCCTCTTCTATGAGCCTTCTCTCCCTCTTGTAGATATTCTCTTATGTAGACTCTTGAGCCCATCTCTCTCTAGTTCATTCTCTCTCTATGAGTAGTCTTGGAGCTTTCGCTCCCTCTTGTATGTATGAAACCTCTTCTTCTCCCTTGTGTTTGTAGTATTTTGAGTTGCATTAGAGTGGAGTCTCACTCTATTGGAATGAAGGTCACTTCAAGTTCTCTCTCTTGAGTGTCTCTTCCTTTTTTCCATTGCTTTCTCTTCCAAAGTGCTTAGAAGTGGTCTATTCGGCCACTCATTGTGCATACATGGTTTATCTATTTCCCAAGCCACAAAGGGAGCTCTTTCTTCCCTCCTAGGCGACCTCTATGGGACTTGGATCATTGATGAAGTCTAAACATGGAGGTAGTATTCTCCCAAATCGGCACCAGTAGAAGGAGTAGATTGTTTTCATGACAGTTTGACCCCCTGTGAGTATATTGCTCATAACTTTTTGCTTGATCGTCCGATTTGGACAAAACTTATATCAACGCGAAGCTCTCTTTAAGGAGCATCATGCTATTATTGTATTAGATTTCAAACCAAAAATCTATGACTCTCTGTGTGTGACTGTTTCTTTTTCAAAAAAATTTTACCCCCGTCCAGTAAACTGCCCATATCTTTCCGACCGCTTCTTTGTTTCTTATGAAACTTATATCAGAGTGAAGCCCATTTCAAGGCACATCTAGATATGTCTTTGAATATTTTATGTCATGTCTCTGCTAAAAGTTATGGGTCTCTATGTCTTACGACAGTTTGGAGAGTGTTTTGAGCTAAGTGTAAAGGTGTCTATGAAGGAGGTGTAAGGTTTCCTCGGAACCTACCCATCCGACCCAATCAGCCCCTTCAAACTCCTTGATATATATTAGTTCATGTCATGTTGAGCCACAAGATCTTCTTTCAACAATGTATCGCTCTTCTCTTTGGCGCTGACCGGCTTGCTGAGATTATGGCCTCCGCTGATCCTTTCCTTCTCCCTATGCTTGAGTACAACATCACTTGGGATGTTACCATCTTTATTCTCATATAAGGGAGGATAGTATGGTGTGATCTCTTGGTATAAAAGCTTCTTTTTAATGTCCCTTTCCCAGTGATGAATATCTCTCTCACTCAGTTCGAAAGCAACAAGAAGTGAAGAGGTGCATGAAGTTTATTACCCCCAACTTCATGTCATATTAGTAAGTGTTGCTAATGTGTGGAACATCTATGTCTGATCTCCCAAGACCAATGAGGCACGAGTCACTGTCATAAATTGGTACATACCCTATGGCAATGAATGGTCAAAGTAGGTTCTCTTTCCACTCACAAATTCATCGAGAGTCATGACTGGTATATCATCAACTGTGTGATATGGATAACTCCACGTTGGAGGTGGTTTGGTGCTCTGTGCAAGAGGCCTATCCATATACCGGTGAGATTGTCTGCCCATGAGAACACTATGTGAGAGCTACCATTGTGGGACTTATGCTCAAGTTGCTGTTGGGGGCTTATGCTAAACTTGTAAATATGAACCAAGTCATGTGATGGAAGAACAACTGTCTGCCAAGGATCCAAGCCTGTAAGAAAGTGACGACAACTATGTGTTGAAAGGATCCAAGAGGCTATACAAGGTTGATGGATATGTGCAGGAACCAATGCTAAAAATAGTCAACAATGTGTGACTTTACATGGATGGCATGTGTGTGCAAGATGTGTGCAACAATCCTGAATCCAAGAGGAAGATCACTGCCAAGTGTCAAACTATCATGCTGAACTGCCAAATGCCAAGAGATGGAGATGGTGTCAAATGCATGAATGTGAACTAATGATAGATCTGATGGGACTGATGCCAATGGGAACTAATTGGGTGATATGGCAATGGCTTACTTGGCTTGTGGAGTTGAATCTCCTCTATGGATATGCTAGTCTATAGCGAGACTACATGTCGAAGCGTGAAATGCAGCAAATGAATTTTATCTTGACTCATTTTATAGATGTGCTACTATACAGCTAGACTACATGTCAAAGCGTCAAATGCAACAAATGAATTTTATCTATGGATGCACTAGTCTATAGCTAGACTACATGTTGAAGCGTCAAATGTAGCAAACGAATTTTATCTTGATTCATTTTATGTGTTGGTTACATTGCAATGGACTAGCAGGTGGTTTCAATGATGAGTTTTTAATTTGTTTTACCTATGAAAAGTGATCATCATGTAGAGCACGATCTGGAGATCAGTTTTTATTTTTGGGTCACCTCCAAATTTCACTTGGATCAAAAGTTATGGCTCTCAGAAGGATGGCTAAATTTTTATCCTAAAAGGGTAAACAAGATGATGAGCTGCCATGGAGGGTGATGTGGCAGTGGATCATCACATCCTAATAACAAAGTGTGCCTGTGAGGCACTCTATGCTTAGAAGGCACTACTGATTGTGCAACTAACATGGCCGCTAAGGTGGCAAACTACTGATGTGGCATTGTTGTGATGGCCACTAATGACATGGCACTGCATGGAGATGCTAACATGGCACTAAGAAAGGTGACATGGCCAAAATGATGTGTCAGCTTACGATAGTAGGTTTGACATGGCAGGTTGCATGGCACTGATGATGTGTCAGTGGGTTGTTGGCTAACATGGCAATTGCATTTCCTTACTGACATGGTAGGTGGGAGAAGTGTGCCACATGTCGGTTGATAAGGGGTGCTACATGGTGCACTGCTAATGTGGCACTACATGGCCACTGGTGAGGTGTCCACCACTGACATGTAGATATCGTGCCACATGTCACTCTACTTGCCAACCCTTGGTGATAATGGTGAGGGGACGTGTTTGATAGAATCTTTTCAAATTCTATCAAAATCTTGATTTGATGGAGTGGTGTGAGCATCGCGGAAGCTGGTGGCTTCTTGGTTGACGAGTCCATTGTTGGAGCCTTAGCAAGGTGTTGGAGGTCGTCGAAGCGTTGTTTGGAGGTACATGAGCTAAAGAGCATTAAGTTTGCTATCGTATTGAGGTAGATCCATCTCTTGTCATTGATGTGGAGTTGGCTACACCATTTGGAGCTGTTATAGTTGGAGCATCTACATAGGCATGGAGTCTTGGAGGCAAAGTCACCTTGTAGATAGGTCCTCAGACTAGTTGTGGAGCTGTTGAATGAAGTTGCTCTCAGTTGCAAGGTCCGTGGTAGCTATGGAGCCTATGAATGGATGTCGTTGTTTGCTTCTTATTGTGTTGGCTATCTACCGCTCTCCAGCAGAGTTCACTGACCATTGCACGCACAAAGTGAAGCACTCCGTTGTTGCCATTGCTACTATAGCTTGAGTATTCAACTGGTCAGCTGTATAAGGACGTGTTGACTCGTGAGAAGTGACTATTGGGTGAGAGTCGTCCGTTGAAGGAGGTTGTTGGTGAGTGTTGCATGCGCCTTGGGCTAAGTCTTGCCTTTGCTTTGCCAGTATGGGTCAGCCGTGGAGCCAGCCGTGGAGCAAGAGGAGGTGTCGGCTAGTAGCAGAAGGGCTGAGCTTGTCAATGGCACGACTAATGAAGGCTGCATTGGAGTCATTTGCCTCAGAGCCGCCGTCGCCCTTGGTTACTCGTTGCTCCTTAGGAGCTAAGTCGCGTTGCTGTAGAGGAGATGGGCGCTTGCAATCAAGTCGCATAGGAAGGTAGGTCAATAGCCAAGGCTCACAGATGCAGTCGGTGTAATATAGCTCCTCTAAGCTACTGAGGCTCTCTTTTCCTTTAGAGTCCCTGACAAAGATCTACTTCTCTCGCACCAAAGTCACTCCCTCTCTCACACACAACCTCGCAACAAAATATGGAGAATTCTTTTCTCAAAACTCTCTCAAACCTTTCAAATGCAATTTACTGTATCCTAAACTTTTAGCAAGCTGACACGGCAGAGACCATTCAATTGATTCATCAGACTTTCCAAAAGCTGCTGTCTAACTCTATCCCTCCTAACGAGTCCATTATTCAAGCTAGATTGATTTGCAAGGAGGCCAAGAAGAAGATGTAAGAAACTTTGAGAATGTTTACCTTGAATAACCTCTCACTCTTAAAGAGCTCAAGCAGGCAATCGATCCTATGGCTGATTGGTAAAATGCTAGGTGAAGGTGGGTTCCCGGTAGAATTCTACAAATCCCTTTGGGAAAGTGTAGGCCCTTGCATCCTTCCTACCCACATAAATGGGGTAGTTATCAAGATTATTTCAAAGGAGGGCCCCAGGGATGAGCTAAAATATTGGAGGCCTCTTGCCATTCTTAATTGTAGCTACAAATTTTTTGCAAAATCCCTCTCCCTTAGAATCCAAATAGAATGGACCCATGGATCCTCAAAGAATAGAAAGGGTTTATTAAGGGCAGACATCTCCTTGTGGAAATTATTAATATTTTGAAAGGTTGTGAATTTGCAATTGAATCCAAGTAGGATGTTTACGTCCTGAAGGTTGACTTTGACAAGGCTTATGACTACTTAGACTGGGATTTCATTATCCAAGCTTCACAAGACATGGGAATCTCCCCTACCTTTATTTCTTTCATGAGGCTACTTCTATCCAATGTGACAGCTAAAGTGTGTCAACGGGGAGATGAGTCATCCTTTCCCCTCAAAAGATGTATTAGACAGGGTTGTCCTATTGCTCCCCTCCCCTTTGCAACTGTTTTAGATTCTTTGGGTTGGCTTATTCATAATGAGGTAGAAAAGGGTACTCTTAAAGGTATATAACTTCCCTTGGGCAAGTAGCTTATCTACCCCAGTAGTTTGCTAATGACACCAACTTCACTCCAAAAAATAGTTGATAGGATATTTAAAAGTTGTTAAATGCCTTGATGTTTTCTATGAGATCCTAAGTGGCAAGGAATAGGAAGACTTTAGAGATCTTGGTTGCTTAAGAATCTCAAAGCGGCTTAGTTTTTCACCTCTTAGGAATACCAATGGACTTTCATATTTCAATGAAACAAAGATGGGACTGGTTCTCTGCAAATTTGAGAAAAAGCTTGACAACTGGATAGGATATCAATCTAATTTGGCTGGGAGAAAGCTCATCCTTAACCATTGCCTTTACCAGGTGGCCATCTTTTACCTTTCCTGTTGGTCACCTTTAAGAGCTAAATTATGTAGGTCCTTTTTGTGGGGAGGACCCTCTAGATTACACACTTGTCGTTGTCGTTGCCATGTGGAGCTCTCGCACATGCCTCCCAACTGCCTGTGATGGTCGGGAATGACCACGTGTTGGCCTTTCGGATTGAATTGTGGCTCCGAGGCGACAGGCCTAGACATGAACCTGCATTGAAAGATCTACTTCAACTCAAAGCTTCTTTATTTTGTAGGAGCTTGATGATCAGCTGAAGGGAAACTCAATGGGCATCACCAACGTCCAATTCTACTGCCAAGTTGAAGTAGCTGATTCAGAAAGCATGGAGAGGGTCATATCTGACAAAAGAGAGAAATTGGGTGTTGCCAGGAGTGAGCAAGGCTGGTAGGAGGGCAAAAAGAGTCAAAGTAATATGGTCTTTCTGCAACAAACCCAAAGGTGAGGGAGGGCTAGGAGTGGTTGATATTGAACAAGCTGCCCACAAACTCTTAGCCTTCTAGATTGTCAGGCTATTCTTAATCCCCTAGAAGATTGGGCTTACTTTTGTTACTCAAAAATACTACCCATATTCGTCCCATCAGGGCTCCTAATTGGAAAGGATATCCTCTACTTTCTACCCTTTGTTGTCCTGAACCTTGTAGCACCAAAGATAGTTCATTATGGATGTCTTTTTTGTCCTCATTTGAAGAGATAAAGAACTATATTGTCTTTATTGTAAAGGGGCTTTTTTGGCTCTAGATTCTATCTGGGTCTCTGTGGTTTTTAAAGACAAGGCTTTAAATGATGAAGAGTTCATCAGGCCAACCTTCTTTAGGCCAACCTTCTTTTTAAAAAGGGTTTGCAAAGTTGTGGGTAGCTATGGGACAAAGGCAACTTGAAGTGGAAAACGTAGCTAAAATTCAGAAGGGAGTTATCTCTTAACAATAATCAGCATGATTTAGTCATAAATAGACTCTTTGGCAGGGGGATATTCAATGGAAGGGGGGACTCACTTGGTTTACAAGAAAGAGTTTAACTTTGGAGGAAGCTCTTTATTTTTCCCCATCCCCACACCAAGTTCCACCATTGATGAGGTTTATAAATAACATAGCAAATGCTAGAAACTTGGAGATAATGCAGAAACTTGGACGAGAAGAATTGAGAGTGCTTGGTTAAAAAACATCCCCAAAAAAAATTCTACTTTTCTGTGGATGATGCTACACATGGTAGTTTGGACAAATGTTAGGAGTTTGAGAATTGGGAAAGGGGATGGTCAATGTAAAGGATGCCTAAGTGTGAGAGAAGACACCTTCCACCTTTTTGTGGCATGCCCTCATGCTTGAAAATTTTGAAAATGGGTCCACATGCTTACGGGTGAACCTTTGAGCTGGAAGGCCATACTTTTAGGGGAGGCTACCAAAGTCAAAAAGGATACGTGGCTTCAAACTAGAGCATAGGAAGTTTGGTATTCTTGGATTCCCAAAGACAATTTTAGTTTAATAATAGTGTTGTTTGCTACCATTTTGTTTAGGGAATGGTGGGACAAGTACAAAAGCATCTCCATAAGGCCATTGAGTTGTACAATGAAGCACATACCCAATTGAATATGGAGATTGAGTTACTTGCTCTTAGCTGCTTGGAAGATTCCCACACTATTGTTATTAAAGTGCCAATTGAAGCTGACCAGCATGTCACATCCAAGGAGATACCCTTGAACTCTGATGCTGACCCAAATGCCTTGTCACCGGGGTTGTAAGGACTCCCCCCTCTACTACTACTTTTTCCATAGCTCCCTCACCACGAAGAACCCCATTCTCGCTTCTAGAGGACCTAATTTCATGGAACTTAATGCTAATCAACATGATGTTGTAAAGGATAACACTATTTGAGATACTCTTGGTATCAAGCCCCATCCAATTCTGCCCCTCATGATTTTACGCCCGAAAAAAAAGCAGGTACACGTGATCCTGGAGCTAACTAGAAAAAGATACACAACTTCCCAAAAGGTCCATGATGAAGAGGACCGAAATCCAAATGTTGAAAGTTTTTTGTTTTAGATCCTTTTGTCTAAGAGCACACTTCAACTATGGACTATTATGGTGAATCTTTGAAGATTCCAAAGATGTAAAAAATTGACATGTAAATAATATACACCTTTTTTTGCACAAAAAAATAAACATTTTTTCCCAACTTGCATTAATCTCATGTTGCACACTCTTCATTTGTAACAATTTCGGATTAATCATGAACCAAGAAGGAGTTCCTTTTCCTAGTCCAAAATCACACCATGAACAAATGTTCATGATCTATCACCTAGTCTGAAATCACGCATTGTGAGCAAAAGGACTATAATTGAGATTAGATGTTGATTGATTCGCTAATCAAATCTTAAAGGGTAACCCTGTCAATCTTGCCTCTCTCTTGTTATCCCCACCCATCTATTACTCCATCCTTAAATTTTTCCCAAGCATGTAGTTCAGCCCCTCTGATAACAAAACCTTTAGCCATCCATCCATGTTGCTCCTCTTCTACCATGTTAAAATTGCCCAAAATAAAGCCATTGTCCCCTATCCTTGAGAGAGATTCCCATGTATGGATTCTTCTTTGCTATAGGTTTCTATTTCCTTTTGGATAAACATGTGCAACCTTGGCATTGGTTCCAAGTATCTCTAAGATGTTTCCAAAGTGCACCCATACCATGGGAGGAAGGTTATTAGCATGGGACTCATAGGCCTAGTTCTAGTTATTTTGGAACTTTTCGTCCACTTAGTCAGCATATGATTAATAGGACTTTCGGACTCTCAGTCCTACACTACTCCTAAGGTTAGTGTTAGTCATTACTATGACTTGTATTTCACTTCATTTTAGAACTGCAATCTCCGTACGTGCAGTTCACCTCTCCACTGCTGTTTCGTTTTTGCTGTTGTCTTCCTGCTCAGCTATTCTACACTAGCAGCATATCAAACAAAACACCAAATTGAAAAAAAGGGGACAACAAATGATAGATAAAATTCACTGCTCGATTTTGACATACAAGCTCTAATGACCAGGAAAGGCATAAACCCCTTACATGATTTTCCAACCTACAAAGAATGCCTCACATATTACATATCATACATCTGAGAAAGAAGGCAGCCATCCTTTTACTGTACAAACTCATGCCTCTGACCAAGGGCGACAGTCAAAAAACGAATAGTGCCTTCATGACTAAATATACATAGCATATAAGATTTACAGGTGTGACTCTGCCCTCGTTACTCAAAGTACATATGCCGATATCAGCTCTTTCCAAAACTTTACTCATCCGTCCACCTGAACACATTTGTTTTGCCACCCAGATTGGCAAAGAACGTCCAAGATCTGTCGACAAAAGAACTTGGATAAGAAGGGTAAAATAAAGTTCAAGATTTGCATACTAGTAATAAAAAATACACTTTTCTAAATATGAAGTTCAAGAGTTGTGTACTAGTTATAAAAGAGGCTAAAATACACTTTACTATAGTCAAGGAGACAACTTACTCCAAGAGTCCAAGCATCTATTGCTGTCTCACCCAGGAAACATAATTCCCTGTGCGCAAGTTGCCCATATATCTCATAATCTGCTGCTTCCAATGCCCAGACTCGGTGTCAGTAAGCATGATCATGTAGAAAAACTTCATTTGGTGAGTGCATCACCTTCCTCAACCACAGCCAAAGTCTAACATTCAAACATCTGAATGAATCGATAGTGCTGATCTTAGAGTATCCTTGTGTTATATGAGCCACATTTGCTGCATTTATGATAAAGCCAATGGAATGGAGCTGTGCCTCTTTGTTCACAATCGTTGCAGAGAATATCCTACAAAAACCAGTCCCCCTTGGTTAGAACCAAGTTTTGAAAAACCACTGGAGCACTGTTATTAGCTCAAAGACCATAGCAAAATTGAGGATGCAAAATCACCTGGTGTCTATCTTTATATTCATCAGGAAGCTGTTCTCCAGCTAGCAAAGCATCAAGCATGCCAAAATAAACCTGCCCAAAGACAATCAATATATTAACTATTTGAACCAAGTGTCACAAGAAGCACAAAGCTCCTTCAGAATTTCTCTAACAACATTTGAGAAGAGAGAGAGACACTATGATGCTACTTGCTTCAACTGAGTTCTCAAATTGATCTTGTCAGAAAAAGAAGTCAAATACAAACATTGACAGGTTGACAGGTTCCACTTACAGACATATCTCCAAGTGATTTGCAACATATTGGACAAGTGTAATGACTACACGTATATGCCTGTTTCCAATTAAAAACAAAAGCTGTCAGACTACATATCTTTCATCATCAACAGATCAGTAAAGTAACTACTAACATGTACTACTCAAATATGTAACCTCATACCTGGAAACATGCTGAATGCATAAAATGCCCACACGCAAGTGCTTTCACAGGAGCTTTTGATGTAAACAAAAAATCATGGCATATGGGACAATTGGACTCCAATCCCTTTTCCCGACATTTATGTGTTTTAAGGGACATTGACATACATGCATTGCAAGTCATACAATGGAAGTAGTCAATGCCCAATCCTTTGCCAACTCTGCACAGGTTGCAAGAAGGGCAGTGGTATATATCCCTGCATCGAAATTTGAGGCCCCCAAAATGTCAGCAAAAAGTGCACCTCCACATGTGTATGCAGTGGGTGCTTGGTGCGTGTGCAGGTACATGCATCAAGATCTCACATGCACGTACGGATGTGCAAATACAAATATGCATGCGCATTAGTGTATGGCATGAGGCCCAAAAAAAACCACAACTAATAAAGTCAAGAGTAATAAAAACACACATTACATAACATAAGGCATAGCATTTCGACTCATTCGTAGAAATACTGCACAAATATTGCCGTCCCACATGACATTTGCAATGAGTAGATTGCAAGTTGCTATTTGTGCTTACATTCATCCCAAAGGACAAACAAAGAGGATGACTGTCTTGCCTTAAAAGAACTTGCCCAATTGAATTTGTACGAACAAAATCCACGGTGCAGTTTTTGCATAGGTAGTGATATCCCCTCGCATGCCTTTGGCAATTAGGAATGGGGCCTGGGTAAATATAGGCTCTCATTCGTGTGCAGCTCTCAAATCATTGGCAATTAAGAGTAGAACTTGATTAACATAGGCTCCCATACATGGGCTATCTATACAGGAGCATCTACATATACAAAAACCCCAAAGTGAAGGGCAGAGTCCAGACTAGCACTTAACAAAGAAGGCAAGCCACACTCTTTTCATCCAAGATCAAACTGCTTGTGAACAAAATAATCTCCAGAACTGATAGTTCTATGCAAGAAGTCATAGAAAAAATAGTATATAGGGCAATGCAAAGTTATAAAGAGAATTATGGCAACATCAGCAGGCCTAACATGTACAAGAATACTATGACTACTTATGCATAGAAGCAAATACCTACATGATAGCTGGGTCAATACCCCACCTATGGGGTCCTCACATGAGCAGGTCATTGGGCAAGTGACACCAGCATAGGGTGTAAGAGAATGAGAGAACTGCCACATGGGCGGAAGATCTGCAAGCCACGTGTCAGGTTATTTCATCAGGTCAGCCCACTATAGAGCAGCCAATCGGCCGATCAGAACATGAGAAGGGTTCAGCCCTCCTAAAGAATTTCATAAAGTATGAGGGCCTTATGTTCAGTTTTTTTACTCTGGGCATTTTACCTGCTATGTTTGACCAAACTACAGAAAAATGGCTCTCTTTGGTATTAGAAGGTGTAAGAAAAGACCATACGTGTTAGCAATTGAAATTCAGTGCTTATGTGCCCTTGCCACAAGATAAGTTCCATCATGTACAATCCCTTGTATGCTCTTTTTTAATCTAGGGCCCTTACATTCCATACACCCAAATAATCAGTGAAAAATGGATCCCTTGGTGATTGGATTAGAGAAGCAAGTGGAATCCAATGCTTATGTGGCCTTTCCACAAAATCAATCCCATCAATTATGACAACTTTGTGTACTTGTTGTCTGATTCAAAAGCCCTTGCCCAGTCCATACACCCAAATCCATGAGAGAGGGCTCTCTTGGTATAGAAAATATGAACAAATACCCATCCGTATTGCGACATTGCTTGACTTTCAGTTCCCAATATGTCCCCCTTTCGAATGTAAAATCGAAATTCGAATTGTATTAGTCTCAAATGATCAAATTAGCGTAAGTTAGAAGCCCCCAAATGATAAATTAATATTAATCCTATCTGATGTGTGTCCTATGCTGTCATTGTCCCTCTTCTCCTCGTAGCTCTCATGTCCCCTCGCTTCTCCCTTCTCTTCAACTCCCATGCTTCTATGCATTGCACTATGGTCTCGTGAGCTCGCAATGGAGCTTCTCCCACAATTGGAGATTTTCTTGTACATGGAAGATGTTGCTGCAAAGCTTGATACTCTGCTCCGCTCCCCTGTATCGTCCTCTGGCTTTCCTCGCGCCCAGGTCACCTACAGCACTATTAATCAATCTGGTTGCTCGCTGCTCTCTCCCACCTTAGCTGTCACCATGTTCTTATGCTCCACTGTCATTGGCTTGTATCTCCTCATAATTCCCAAGCTCAGTCAGCCTTTCTCTAGCATAGCTGCCTCTCCACGGCATGTTCATCTCTCAGCGACCTCCTTTCACTCACCCCTCCTATTCATCGGTGGCTTTCTAACAGGAATTCCACTTTGGAGAGCATGTTGAAGGGGCATCCAATGCTATGCTGGCTGTAGATTGCAGATCAGATGGTTGATTGCTGATGCGAGGTGGCTGGGTGGAAGATTGGAAAGACAACGGAATGAAAGGTACGATTACATTGTGTAACGTGACGTTACTTTAGATTAGCTTAGTTAACGCAATGTTAGTTTACGTTAGGTTTTGTTAGGTTATGTTAGCTAATATTAGGTTAAGTTGAAAGAGTGTTAACATTAAGTCAGGTTAAGAAATGCCCCTAACTTTGCAATGGTCCTCCTGATCAATGCAAATTTATGAAATTTAATGCAAACTCGGTTTTTCCATGTGAATTTTCTACATGGAAAATAAAAAATGTTTGTGTGTGAATCATGTTCATGTCATTGTTATGATTTTTTTAAGAAACAACCATGCTTGACTCTCAGTTCCCATTATATACATCGACATGTCCTATTTTTCCTCCGAATCATGTTGGGTCTACGTTATTGGAAACTTGGGATGCTCGACATGCGATGTTCTTTTAGTCATCTCTATTTTCAGTGGTGGTCTGTATCTTTTTACTTAGAGGTACCTGTTTTGGAGAGCTTAGATATGAAGGTATTTTGTCTTTGCAAAGGGCTGGAGCTTGGATGAAGAGGGTATGGACTACTCAATGGAAAGTTCTATATGAATGCACTGGAGATTAGAACTCAACTCCCCACCTGTGAGCCCCCAAATGAGGACATGGGGGAGTGTAACCTGTAGTTGGGACCAGAGAGAGGTGATGTGAACAGATATAAAGGCTGCCTTGTGTGTAGTTCTGAGTAAACATAAAGTCTACTATGCACGCAGTGTACAGAGCTGTTGCATAGTCCCTAGAAGAGCACATCAGGTGCAGACATGGCTGCAGCAGGTGCAGCAGCAAGAGCAGCAAGTAGGACCAGTATAGAGTCATCAACTGCAGATCTAATCAGCTGTACAGAAGAACAGCTGTAGTCTGCACAGGAGCAAACGGCAACACTGCCGGTGGTGGGCCAGTAGACACATGCCATGTGGTATGGTCTGATTAAGCTACAGGCCAATATATAGGCTGTACTGGGTCAGCTGTAGAAGAGGTACAATCTGCTGATGTCAGCATCTCCACAGACAGGATCGGTGAAATCTGTGAGTCTGGTCGGCTGAGTCATTAGTCTGGTCTGCAAGACTGGGGGGCCTATAAAAGGGCCCCATTGGGGGCCTTGGAATTATTCAGTGTGCCTCATATTTAGGCCAGGGATGAGTATTCTTTGTGCCTCAGATATTCACGGCAGACAGGTGCAGAAAGGAGGTCTAGGATCAATACATACATGGTGCCTCACCATTGGCTGCATTCCACAGCAACAAGCAGGACGCAGCCCACTAGGCTGACGGAAGATTGAAGGTGCCAGGAGGAGCGAGAAGACAGCTTTGTAACGTGCCAGGGGTCCACATCTAGGCAGTAGATTAGCTACTAGATAGTAGCACACTATTGTATCAGGTTTCGACCTTCCTTGGAGCAATCTATATTGCATGATTTGCTGTTCTGCTCAATCATGCATTGTTTAATATCTTTATCTGTCTCTATCTCTATATACACTCGTGCACACAAAGCAAAGGAGCAAGATTTTACTTAGCATTGTGTGATTCCTGGGCAATGCTCTTCCGCTCTGCTTAAGCGTTAATTACAGCAAGCAACCTCCATCTTTGTTTTATAGCATGGTATCAAGGCCTGAGGAAGATTCACAAATGCATGGAACGTGGAAGTCAGACCTTTGGAAGGAGATCTCAGTTCAGGCCCGAATAAAACTCCTACGTCTAAAGCACGGGTACCTTTGCAAGAAGGAAGGTGACCAAGATTCAGTCAAGTGTAACTTATTGAGGGATTAGTGCTTTGCATCATTTGCAATTGTTTCATAGTCACATGAAAACCCATTTTGTCCTGTCAAGGCCTTGGAACAACAAAATAGATGGAATGTTTCGAAACAGGACAACATGCTCTCAACCAAACCTCTGTTTGGCCCAAATCAAAATACACATTTTTGCCCAGTTTTTTCTAGATCCATACGCTATGAGATGGGATGTCTAAGTGCTATCAATGATGATTAGGACGATAGCCATTGGAGTGATTCCGCACATTCGGTTGGTGGATACTTCGAAGGAACCACAGGACCTCTTAAATGATCTGTATGAAACAAATGATACTACGACGATCCAACCTTCAAATCAACTATTCGTCATGCAGATGGAGGACGTCATGAAGATGGAGGAGAGACATGCCATGCATGACTACCTCACAAAAGTGAAGGTGGTACGAGATCAACTCGGAGTACTTGGTCATATGGTGCCTACGTTGACAAAGAGCTTCAGAAAATTCGCATCCGGCAAAGCTGCTCTTTTTGAGGAGTTGAAGAATATGTCGGTACAAAAGAAGGCTATAGGGCCACTGTCACCAGAAAACATGTAGAAACATTTCTGCCCAAAACGTTTCTTAGAAACGTGCGAAACGTGGCATTTAGGGCGAAACGCACAAAATGGTGTGCACGGCTGTTTTTCTATGCCGATTCAATTCGCCTCTCCCTTGCTTGCCCTGCTACCTGCAAAACACTCTACTCTACCCAGCCTAAGCCCTCTAGTCTACTCCCTTGCCAAGCCCTCTTCTGTACCCAACATAAGCCCTCTACTCCAGCCTCTACTCCATGCTCCATCCTCTACTCCAGCCTGCTCCTCCCTTGCTAAAGCCTAGCTGCAGTCTTATTTATGGTATTATTTATGAATATATAATATACATAAAATACAGTATCTTTTTCTTGTGACACTGTATAGGGCAAAGATCTACGACAAAGATAGTGGTAATGACACAAGAAAGGGCACATCTAGCAACGACAAGCCCATTAAGAAGAAAGAAGACAAATCCACTGACAACAGGGACTTTTGAAGGTGGATGCAAGAAAAAGAAAAACACTTACACTCCAACCAGCCTGGCTATCATGCAAGGGTCTCCAAAAAAAAGAAGGCTGATTAAAGTGAGTCCAAGTAGGAGTCTGTGAGGTCAAAACTGGTGTGGCAAGCGTGGTAACGAAAACAAGATCTTTTCTTGGTGATGACTCCAAGTGTTGCCGAGATGAAGTACGTAGATCTAGGTGGAGCAGTCCCAATGTTTAACATTGAGAGATCGTCCAATCATCCAGAGGGCATTGGAAGGTGGAGGACACGATCGGTTACACACACCATTTTCCTAAGAACAAGGCTGACACCACTGGCACAAAGGAGGTATCTTTGGAGGGACTTCCAGGATCAAGGCCAAACAGTATACAAACACCAAAGATTGCAATATAGAGTTACATGTGAATGATGTGCTTTGGGAGATACTTGGAGTGTTTTTAAAGCAAGCAGCCATTCAAGTGGATCCACTGGCCTGTATATTCTCTATGCATACATACAAATGTCAATAGCTTGTACTGGGTGAAAAGTTTGCCTCGTTTTTCTCAAGCGTTGAGAACATGGTCTTGGCAAATAGCGAGGGAAGTCTTGTTTGCAGAGTCCATCAATGCCTACTGCATGACTTTTGCCAAGGACAAAGATGATTGCTTTGAGGAGCGTGATTTGTTGACAGGGACGTGTGTTACAAAGGCTTCTTCAATGTCAATGAAGTAAAAGAGGATGGACCTGTTGAAGCCTTTATGGTGGAGATGGGAACATCAATAGAACAAGGAAGTATGTTGATGTTGGTGGGTTACTCAAGTGTGAGCCCTTTAGAGCTTGCTCTCCAGTATGATACTTGGAGATGCGGATCTATGTGGATCAACCATAATGATCTCATTGCTCAAGTGTGTTACTTGGTTATGGATGTTGCCACGATAAAGACGGGTTGAAACAGACCTCGCGCAAGGGGGCAGCAGGACGTACCTAATGGTTACACCGCGATTGCTCGAAAATGCTGGTGTCTTCATGATCAAGGATCGTGGTAACATCAAAAGTTGGTGCTGCCTAGATTGTACCTATGACCGTGATAGCTAACCTTGGTGAAGGTGGACTTGGAGAAACAAGAGCTGCCGGTTCGAAGACCAAAGGAAACTCCGACTTGTTCTTGAGAACTTCTCTATGGAGCTGTTGGAGCATTTGCATCGACGCATAGGTGTTGACTCTCAAGCTTCATTTCTTTGAGGACAATAAGGTTAAGATTGATGCAGCAATGGTGGATTACAGAAAGCCGATGCATCCTGATGTGATACTAGAGATGACAAAGAATTTACTGAATGATGGGTGGGAACGTCGATAAGGGTATTGGAGATTAGATGTCAACTCCCACCTGTGTGATCCCAAATGAGGAGGACATGGGCAAGTGTAATCTGGATTTGGGACCAGAGAGAGGTCATGTAGGCAGACCGAAAGGCTACCCCGTGGCAGATCTGAGTAAACATTAAGTCTGCCATGTAGGCAGTGTACAGAGCAGCTGCAAAGTTCCTGAAACAAAGAGTCTTTAGAATTCAAAGTAGCCACTCTTAGCCCTCCAGTGCTAGGAGATACAAAAATGCCATGAAGGAGCAATCGACAGATATCACACTTCAAAGATAGTTATTCAACTATTTGTGTTCTCATGTTACATCTTCATTCTCTGTGTGTCTAAGTTTAAGCTTTTATTTCTGTTTTAGGTTATCTATGTTTGGAATTTATTTGTGATGATTAGATGCAAGCAATAGGATATTTATAATAAAGGGGGACCTTGCACAGTTAACAACAAGCCTCTGACAGCATTTCATACGAGTAAAAAGTAACTTCACGTACCTATTGTCATCATCAAAGAATTTACATATGTTGCAGTAATATCTCGCCATTTGGAGGTTGTTGCAAGATGTAGTTGTGCAGTGTTGTGCCACAGGCTGAATCTTCAAACATTTCATGCACATCATCTCCTGTGTGGCTTGCCTGTAATGAGGTAACATTCATGCAATATAGATGAAATCACTTCTGCCGAATCCACAAAATCCACGTAATAAGACTAACCAAGTCAGGACATTCTTTCCAGGGAACCTAAGTCTAATGAGAGTCACCTGTCCATGGAATGATCACTGACTTTGTCATGGCAGAAACGACAGGTGTAAAGGAGTCCACAACAAGCAGCTAGCAGTTTGCAATTACGTTTGTAGTGTTCACACCCGCAGATGTTCCTGTCTGTGTCCTGGTATGATGGACAACAGCCAGGAACTGCTTCATGACCATCACTTTGTATGGTAGCTGTCTGAGGCTGCCTCTGTTGAGCTACAATCCAGCGACTGTTGTGTGCCAACAAAATAAGTCTCAGCTTTTTCAGTTAGGCATGATTGCGTGGAGTCATATTTAATCTCTATATAAAAATCCTCACTCACCTGGTCATGAGATTTTGCATGAGATAAGCCTTCTGCCGCGGATCAAGGGAAGCATCACTTGAAACCTTCCTTACAGCAGCTTCCAGCTCCTTTTGGTTCATCCTGAAAATATCCTGCCAGCCTGGTTTGAAAGTGTTGGTACCATCTTGAGCAGGTTTTTGAGGTTCTTTGTTTTCCAGTGAGACTTTATTTTTCTGTTGATCAGTGGCCTTGAGCTGCTCACAACTTGAAGTTTCAGAGGGATGCATTCCTTTTCCTTTTTGGAATTTCTTACCCTCTTGAATAGGCATATCACACTCGCTCACTTTTTTTTCATCTACCCCTGTCAAGGTATCTGTCAAGCCCTTCAATTGATCATCCTGACTCAAAGCATCCTTGGAAAGGTAATCAGCCACCATCCTAAGACATTCTGTGCTTCCAGGTTGTGGCATCACATCACCTTGAGATACTGAACAATGAGGTGATCTAATAGGTGAGCTTGGAAAGCAAGCATGCAACCACTTATCAAACATGGTATTTCGAGTAGCCTGCAGCCAGGTATCAAACATGCTACTCTGCTCCTCCTGTGTAAGTGCTGTGGTTACCCAAGGAATCATAGCTTGAAGGACTTCAGCACCTGTGGTTCCTATTATCCGACCTATGATTTTGTGCTGCTCCTGTACAGAGAAATGAATATCAAAAAGCGGCCATAGCTCAACCTCCTCCCTGGAGACATGATGATCCAGTGTGACACGTATAGACTTACACATACCCTGTAACTTTGCAGCCAGCTTCTGCTTGCACATTACATTTTCCTGATACACATTATTCCAATCATCTTCCTTGACCTCCTGTATGCCTTGGGCTTCAGTGGGCCTTCCAGCCGCCACTCTTACATGCAAACCTGAGAGCTCCGAAAGGACACTTGAGATATCTTTAAAAAGTTTCTCCTCTTGCTTGTGATCAATTGTGTAGGAGTGACTCACGTTATGGAGAGCCTCTTTGGCTTCCAAAGCAGGGAAAACAATATCATCCTCCGCATTGCTGTGAGCACGATACAAACCCCACAAAAGCATGAACCGCCCCACAAAATGTCTTACAAATTCCTCATCACAATTAGCAAGCCTCCCAGATTCAGCATCAAGATATTCAAGATCCTTTCGAATTGCTTTGTGGAACTGAAATATTGTATCTATTGGTTTTGAAGTGCCTCCGTCAGGATTTGCATTTACTATGCAACCCACACCAAACAGACCAGACCCCAAGTATGCTGAGTTGGATGACAAAGTGCGAAGCAATTGTGCCCGAGTCCCTGCACCAAAACCCAAGCTACTACCTTTCACTCCAAGCTCTGGAACATGGCAAGCCTGTAAACGTTCATCCATTCTTACACTTCCACACATCGGGACTGCTGATTGTGTCTCGCAATGGCAACTAACCTTCATTCTCACAGACCTCTTCTTGTTTAGTGGACAACCATCCAATGTGTCTGACGAGATGCAGTTGAAATTTCCAAATTTGGTTAGAGTCTGCATTTGACCCTTGCATGCCCATCCCAGAAGTAATGTAACCAAAGCTTCGTCACCCACTGGTGCTGTAACAACAGAATACGAATACTCAAATTTGTTTGTATACTGACTTGCATTTAATATGTACTACTGTAACCCTTGAGATTCCCTTCACCTGCTTCCTTACAAGATCCATCCCATTTAACAAGGGAAGTCTTCGCAAGACATGATATTAAAAAATCAAATCTTTGTGAAACTGAAAAACACACAGGAGATGTCATCAGACCAAGGTTTTCCCAATTTATAATGCATACCTGCTTGCTGCATATTATAGAGCATGCACCTGGCTTCTTCTTCAGTGAGAAGAGCCACCAGCCATGGCAACACTTTTTCCAGGAGCTTCAAGGGCATGACACGAAGGCTCTGGTAGAGTAAACTACGCTGCTCTTTGATACTACAGTGCTTTCGAGCAAGGGGCAGAACCTGAAAGCTAAGCCACATAAAATCAAGATACAAATTGAAAAAGATTTACAAGGTGGGAAAGTTCAAAGTTCTTATCTAACCGTTATTTCTTCATCTAATAGATGCTGCTGGACAGTTTCAACTATATGCTCTGCCTGGACACACAGCTTATCAATTACTTCTGCTGCTGATGAACTGCCATTTTTATATGTGCGGATGCCATCAAGTAGACTCCGAACATTGTCAAACTGATGCTCCTCCCGCACATGGTCAGAAATGTAAGAAAGAACATGCTTTGACCTTTCAGAAATAGCTGGAAATACAACATTATCTTCTGCAGCACTGTCAGGAAATCAATACAAATTTACTATTTAGAGATACATAGCCACCATCACATAGTAGTCAAACCCACAACAGTCACAGAATCGTTCTAAGTTTCCTTTTTTCCTCCCTTTCCTCACCTGCTCCTGTGACCCCATCATAGCTATTGCAGTAGCAATATGAAACCTTATATGAGAGTTAACTAGTGTACTAGGGAACTGGCAGACCAAAAAAAGCATTGGGATTGATTCACTTCAGATTTACATGAAAAACTGTCTTGCAGTTAGGTTCATGCTTCAAATTTTGGTGGTATTGTTTTCAGCAGCAGTGGTGCAGTGTCAATCGAGCCTCTGCCTCTCTCTCTCTCTCTCTCTCTCCCCCCGATATTTTGCCCCTTTTATTAGCAAAGTGAACATGATGGACTCAAAAAGGCTACCCAAAAATGCCTTTTACACAAAACAGGATACTACCAATGCTTTGTCGTTTGCCTTCTGGAACAAGAATGGGACCATGGTTGTGACACTTTACGACATGACATGTTAGACAGGCATTAGAGCTGGGTGTCCTAAGTGTCTTAAAAATAAGATACTTAAGACATAATTTAAATTTACATAAAGTATAAAATATATAGGCACGCTAAAGGCATAATTGGCTCTATGCCCACCTTCAGGGCCCATTGCATCAAGGAGGAGGTGTAATGAAGGAAGAAAAGGGGTATTTTAGTAGCCCTTTAGCTAGAGTTAGTGGGAAAAGTGGAGGGACTATATAAATCCCCATCCATCACTCATTGTACTCACTTTTTTTATGACATTTAATCCTATCGACTCCCACCTCCTACCTCCTACGTGCTGCCTACACTCTCTCCCAATCTCACTCTATCTCTCTCTCTTTCCTTCTCCCTTCTCTCCCAGTCTCTCTCTTCCACTCCCTCTTTCCCCTTCCCACACTTCTCACTCCTTCTCCCTCTTCCTATCTCTCCCTCCTCCAATCTGCCCCTGCCTCTTTCATTGCATTGGTATTAGAGCTCCGACCCTGGAACCTTTATTTTTCTCCCCTATCCCAATTTGTACAGTCTTTATAGCGTGAATGGCTACAATGACGAATGGATTTTGTGACAAAGCGGGAAGATATTGCGTCAAAGAAGTAGCAGCCCGGACGTGAGTGGCTCCAACTTTGCACAACGTAAACTTTACCAGAGGCATTGCTCATGGCTACACTATCACGATGTCTGCAATTGGCAGTCCAACGAACGAAGACATAAACTCTTAGGTGTGTAGAGATGGGTCAATGCTATCTGCCTCTCGAACGGATGACGCCCAAATCAAGCATGGCCGAGTAACCCAACGTGGCTTGGAGAATCCACCTCAAGCAGACGAACTAGACGACCAGCTCTCCCAGCCTCTCCAAGCATACCAACCATGAGCTAAACAACCAGATCTCCCAGCCTCTCCAAGAAACCAATCACGAACCACGACCTGTGACGACCTATGACACTAGCAATGCACGCACAAAAAGGGACTAGAAAGCCTTACAGAAGGCAAGCCTGAGCCACAGGACTTCTACGACAGACAACAAACTCACAAGAAGCAGACAAGTCAACGCGAATACCAGTGAAGCAAGAAGACGCACCATCAAAACAAGCTCCCATCCTATTTCACCTGAATCCAAGATTGTTGCACCGTATCAGCGTCAACTGCATTAACGTCAACGTCAGTGTTAAAGAGGCATCCTTCACTGCCACAGTCGGATTGATATCTCTGCCTCCAAACGAAAAGGAGGTAGCGGCAGCCGCTCGATTAGATCCAAGGTAGCCATCTACCAACCATCTTGCGATCCAAGCCGTGCATCACCATCACATGACGCAACGCAATGCTGTCAAATTTCGCCACCGCCACCGGAGCTACGCCGCCTTCACCCCGCCTTGCAAGCCTTATCCTACAAGGTTTTGTTTCCTAGGTTAGACTAACACGGGTTAGTTAGGTTAAAGTTAGATTAGCCGGTTGGGTTGGGTTAGTTAGGTCTAGTTAGGTTGGCTTTAGTTAGTGGGTTAGGATTAGGTTTACTTAGTTTGGGCTAGGTCAGGTTAATGATAACCAAGGTTAAACAACCAGATTAGGTTAGGTTACAGTCAATGTCCTAGGGGTCTTAGGTTAGTGCTGTACTAACTGTCCTAGGTGACTTAGGACCCCCCCCCCCCCTTTTTTTTTTTTAAAGAAAAAAAGCCTTTTTTTCCAGCCGATTTCTCACAGCCATTTCGGGGCCTTTCCCAGCCTCGTTTGGGCTTATTTGGGCCACATTTTGCAGCTTATTCACCCTTCTCTCAAGCTTCTCCATCGACATTTCAAGTGCTTCTCAGGTGCTCATTACAGCAGGTTTTTGCTATCTATTTCTCTGAGTCAGCTTCATTTCTTGCCTGCATTTGTACTCCCCCGCAAGACAGTCACAATGCCACCCAAATGTCTACCTCGTGTTTAGGAGTCGTCACAAGCTAGGGACACACCATTTGAGGCTGCTCAGCAAGAGCAGATGGCATTTACTGAGAGTGCTCAGAATGCATTCTTGCAGATGGGATAGCAGATTGAGCAGCAGATCAGCCAGTTTATGTAGGACAAGGGCAAGCAGCCCACACCCCAGCAAGGGGACCACTCAAACAATCAGGATGTATTTTTTGCTCGACGCATGGGTTTTATAGTAGATGCCCACCATACCTATGAGCATCAATCTTCTAGACAACTGCATGTACCCCAACATGGGGATTATTTGAACTTGAATGATGCATTTTTTGTGCTGCAAAGCACCTTCATGCAGAATGTCAGGCCATCTTTTGGCTCACAGTTTTTTGCATCTATGTAGGCCGAGCCGTCTCTTTTGAGCCGACCCGTTGGTATGCATCCGATTAGTGTTCCTTTCACCACACCAATCAGTATGCCTGGAGCTCATTTTGGTTTATATGGCAGCTCACACCCCTAGGAGAGATGCATGTCCTCTTCTTATCCCTTTGGCATGCCATCATTTTAGAGAGATGCATTTGGCAGAGAGACCCAGCCAGGGGTCCATGCAGCTATCGCTCAGCCAGTGAGCACATACAGCCACACGCAACCAATGCATCAGATGGTAACAACTACTACACAGCAGGTGGTTAGTGGTGGGCAACAAGCCACTTTTGATGAGATGTTGTTAGATTCCTTGCATTCATATAAGGCCCTACCTGAAGCCATCAAACTTGAGATGTCTTTCTCCGATTACGTGAACCTCAAGCATGATGATGCCCGCACTTCTGGAGGTTACGCAAACAAGAATTATGCAACCAAGGATGTTAAGGACAAACTCACAATGCGTAAGTTCAAAGGGGACACTCACACACCTAATGAGATGGAGGAGTGGCTTACGAAGCTGGAAGATTATTTCCGCTTCTACCCAAAGCAAGATGAGGACCACATAATCTTTGCAGGTATGCACATGCATGACTATGCACATACTTGGTGGTGGTATATGAGGGACTCACCTCAAAGGCCAACCACATGGAGGGGTTTTAAAGAAATGATGGTTACTACCTTCGTATCCCCACTCATCTTGGATCAGTACTTGGCTGAATTCTATGCATTGTCGCAGACCAATACAGTCCAAGAGTATTTGTAGCGCTTTTGGAGGCTTTCCTTGTTTGTACATGACGTATCTGATAAAGGGAAGTTGTTGTGTGTCATCCATGGATTGAGTCCTTCCCTGGCTACAGATGTGAAGGCACATAACCTTCAGACTATTGAGAGGGCATCCCAGCTTGCAGAAGTATTTGAGCCAAAATATTTCAGCAAATTTGAGAATGTAACGGGCAGCATGCATGGTGCTCCTTATGAGATTGAGAAGAAGCCTAAGTTGGCTGATCGGCATGACAAGAAATCAGCAGCAGCAAAATTTCCGAGGTTTCCCACTATTACAAGCAGCAAGATGCCATATGCTAAGCCATACAGGTCATCTGATGCTAAGCCAGGAGCTAAGCCAAGTGTTGGTAATGAAAAGTCAGAATTTAAACAACACACCAGGGCTACTATGGACAGCAAAAAGTAGGCTAGCTTATATATTAAGTGTGGTGAGAAGTGGACTCCTGAGCATCGAGAAGTTTGCAAAAGGCGTAACAGTAGCACTGCAAAACTCAGCATGATTATTGATATATCGGATCATGATGATTTAATGGATGCTTCTGAGACCTTGGATGCCACAATGATGATTCAAAGGGTGCACATGACGTGGAAGAAGCTCCAGATACTGGAGCCACGAAGCGGGTTGATTTCCCCTTTGATCACGGTGGTGTTATTGAACACAATATGCATGGTATACAATCAAATGACACTCAGCCCACCTATGGCATGCGAGGCTGTTGGCCTACAGTCTTTCATGTGGAGCATCAGATTGCTATGCCTTTTCATGCGCGAGAGGATGCAATGCTCCTGTGGACAAGGAGGAGATCTATTGGGATGCGCAGCCAACAATTTATGCTATCTCTTTTCATGCCTTGATGGGTGCCAAAAGTGCTGAGACTATCAGATTGAAAGGGCAAATTAATGGCAGGACTGTTCACATGCTTGTGGACAGCGGTAGCACTCAATTCTAAGACCTTACAGAAGGTGGGATTCATTGCTACTGAGATTGATCATGGGCTGAGAGTAGAGGTGGAAAATAGACAGCATTTGATCAGTAAATTTTGTTGACAAGATGCAAGGATCAAGCTCTCTAAGGATTATGAATTTGCAGGGAATCTCTTGGCACTAGACATGGGCCCAATAGATGTTGTCTTGGTCCAAAGGGTAGAACTATAGCATTGCATGGCACTGCCAATCCTAAATTGTAGGTCATTTCAGCAAGGCAGTTGGCCAGGAGAACGCCCTCTATGCATTGAATGTGTCAATATCTCAGGAGGGTAGCATTCCCCGTGTTAAGGATTGTGATATGCAGCAGTTGCTCTCTGAGTTTTCTGATGTGTTTGCTGATATGCCATCCCAATTGCCTCCCAAGAGGGATGTGAATCATGCCATTGTTCTAAGCTTGGCAGTAAGCCTATAAACAAAGCCCCATACCGTCTTTCTAAGGTTGAGCGAGAGGAAGTGGCAGTACAGGCGTGGGAATTGCTTGAGAAGGACCTCATCTCTCATAGCACTTCTCCTTTTGCCTCCCGGTGCTTCTAGTGAAGAAGAAAGATGGATCGTGCCACATGTGCATTGATTACAAGGATCTAAACAAGGCCGCTATCAAGAACAGGTTTCCAATCCCCAAGATAGATGACCTATTGGATGAAATCAAGGGTGCTCAGTTTTTCACGAAGATAGATTTGAGGTCTCGTTGCCATGAGCACAAGACGGCCTTCCGCACAGAACGAGGCTTGTATAAATTCAACATGATGCCTTTTGGATTGACTAATGCACCGGCCACCTTCCAGGCACTAATCAACAAGATATTGCAGCCACTTCTTTTCTTATGCGTGCTAGTTTTCTTTGATGATATCCTCATTTACAACAAGGATAGGCACAAGCACATTAAGCATGTGAAGCTGGTGCTGGAAATTTTGAGATTGCATCAGCTTTATGGAAAAGCCAACAAATGCACTTTTATGGCAGAGGAGGTTGAGTACCTGGGGCATATTGTGAGCATACATGGCATTTGGGTAGATCCCGCAAAGGTGAAATGCATCCAAGATTAGCCACAGCCACAAAAACCCCATCTAGTTGAGAGGATTTTTAGGTCTTGCTTCCTTCTACAAGCGCTTTATTTGCAAATTTGCCAAGAGGGAAGCTCCTCTTACTGACCTCTTGAGGAAGGATGCTTTTATGTGGTCAAAGGAAGCACAACACAGCTTTGAATCACGAGTTGCTTGGACATTCATTGAGCATGTCTTTAAGCATAAAGGTTTCCCTCAGGAAATTGTCAGCAACAGAGATGCAAAAGTTATGAGTCACTTTTGGCAAGAGTTATTTACAACAATGGGTACTTTACTCACACCTAGCATTGATGGATAGTCGGAAAGGGTGAACAGATGGGTGGAGGAATATTTGAGGCACTTTTGTCATGATACTTAAAAGTCTTGGGATAAATGGTTGGCATTTGCTGAATTTTGCTACAGTAGTACCAATCACCTCTCCATTGGCATGAGCCCATTTGAGGCAATGTAAGGATGCAAGGTCGGGATGCCTTCTTCAATTGCTGACATGGCTGTGAAAAATCAGCAAGCACAAAATGACTTGGAGAGGATGGATGCCCTTCTGCAGTTGGCTAAAAAGAATATGCAGGATGCCGAAGCCAAGTAGAAGAAATATGCGGACGAACGCAAGAGATATTTGTCTTTCAAAGAGGGAGGTTATGTGTATTTGCATCTCCATAAGAACTGTTATGCCTCGCTGAAAGGTAATACCAACACAAAGCTTGCTCATTGGTATTATGGTCCTTACAAGATCATCCGCAAGTACCTTCAAGATCCATGATGTTTTCCACGTGTCTTTGGTGAAACCACATGTGGGACAGCATGTCCATGTTCTTCCTGAGTTGCCACCTATGGATGAGGAGGGCCGCATCCTCTATGTTCCAGAGCGCATCATGGGTTTCAGAAATCACGTACTCCAAAACAGGGTCTACATAGAGTATCTCATCAAGTGGAAGGCACTCCGTGAGGATGAGAACTCTTGGCAGCCAGAGAGCATTATCTAGGCCTACCCCTATCTCCTACCGGGCTGATCATTAGCTGCCATTTGCTGCACCTTTTGCAACAGCCAGTATGTAAATAAGGGCCAAATTCTATGGGAGGGGATGGCTGTAATGAAGGAAGAAAAGGGGTATTTTAGTAGGCCTTTAGCGGGAGTTACTAGGAAAAGTGGAGGGACTATATAAGTCCCCATCCACCACTCATTGTACTCACTTTTTTAATGTGACATCTAATCCTATCTACTCCCACCTCCTACCTCCTACGTGCTGCCCACACTCTCTCTCTCTATCTCTCTCTCTTTCCTTCTGCCTTCTCTCCCAATCTCTGTCTTCCTCTTCCTCTTTCCCCTTCCCACACTTCTTACTCTTTCTCCCTCTTCCGATCTCTCCCTCCTCCAATCTGCCCCTTTCTCACTGGTTGTTGAAGTTCAATCCATGCTAGGTCAAGTGCAATTCAATGGGTGAGGGTAGGAGAGCCAGAAACAGTAGCAAATTGGGCCGGAGGGGGGGGGGGAGGCGCACAGAGGGGAGGGTGGTGCTTGCTGTTATACATGACTCGATTTCAATCAGAGCTGATTTTCTGAAGAAGATTGCTGAGAATTGAGAGTGCTTTGTCAAAATAGTGTTGTAATTAATCGTCGGTCTAGGAGGGCAGTGAACTGACCTAGAACAGTTTGCAGTTCCTCTGCTGACAATTCGAAAGTTTTCAAGTTGGGACTTGTTGTTAAGAGAACTGGTTGTTGAAGTCCAATCCATGCTTGGTCAAGTGCGATTCAGTGGGTGAGGGTAGGAGAGCCAGAAACAGCAGCAAATTGCTATGCAATCTACTGCAGGCTTCATATGGGCCATGGCTAGGCCCAAGTGCAAGGAAAGGGCAGGTAGAGTGCAAGAATTGTTGCAGAGATTGCATGCAAAAGTGGGGAAGCAGCAAACGATGAGCTTACCAGTAAATTCGCATGGGTTTGGTGGCGGATTTTGGTTCGAAATTGACTGGTGCAGCATGGCACAGCAGTAGACAATCACATTTGCAGGCTGGAGCATGGGAGAATCCAATTGCATTCTGCTAGGACGGCCCTATTGAAAAATCTTGGCTGTAGGCTGTAGGCGAAAAGAGAAGCTAGGGAGCTTTTGGAAAAAGCCCAACCTAAAAATTAGGGTTAGAAAGAGAAATTAACCTAAAATCAAGGCTGAATTTGGGCTGAATTGAAAGCAAGGGGACTATAGTTCTATAAAACCAGCAAACCATTGGTGCTCAGCCACAAGCGCCTGGATTGCAACAAAGTGCCGCCCTCTCCATCCTCTAGCTGTCTACGAGGGGACATGGCAGCGGGCAAGCAAAAACGGGACTATTGTGCACCGCAGATTTCCCTTACTACCCAGAGTTACTCCAAGCATACAGATTTCATGCTTATGAATTTAGATAGGGTGTATATAATTCTAGGGAAAGAATGGTTGCACAAACTCAATACCAGATGCATAGGCAAAGTCACACATTGACTTTTGTCAAAGGGAGAGTACCCTATGTATTTCAGGGTGATTTTGATGTCCCACTCTGGGAGACCATGAATCCTTGAAAGAAAGGCTCTATCAGTTGGAGAAGCATACAGAGACAAGACTAGTCACCTGCAAGTTCTGATTATGAAGTGTACTAATGTGTTTTATGTGTGTTTGCATCTGCAGTTAATAGGGGCCCCCAGATTGAATTTTTTGAGGCCAAATGAAAAAGGATGAGATATTCCAATAGTTGTGGGAATGTCTACGCTTGGTGCAAAGGAAAAAAAAATCTCCCTCTCCAGTGCTTTTGAAGCACAAAAGGACAAAAGTTGAAGGATGTGTGTAAACTACAAAAAGTTGAAGAGAGTTACAATCAAGAATAGATATCCCGTTCCTAGGGCAAATGATGTGATTAATAGGCTATATCGAGCTGCCTATTTTACGAAGATTAACCTTCGTTCTGGCTACCACCTGATACGCACAGTTGAGGAAGGCATCTATAAGACGAGGTCTCAGACAAAATATGGCCATTATGAGTTTTTAGTACTCCCTTTTTTACTATGAATGCTCATGCGACCTTCCGGCAGATGACAAACGATATCTTTGGTGACTATTTGGGAAATTTTATGGTAGTTTTTTAACAAATTATGGTATACAACCATTCTCTTAACAAGCATGTCGAGCATCTCCGCACTATGTTAGCCATACTAAGGCGTGAGAAGTTGTATGCGAAGGAGTCTAAGAGTGAGTTCTTTCATAAAGAGCTGTTGTACCTTAGATGTAGGATTTCTCGAAAGGGCATGAGAAACTTCGGGCCTTCTTAGTGTTGGAAAGGTCACCTCCCCATCTGTAAGCCCCCAAATGAGGAGTGCGTGGGGGAGGGAGACCTAGGGCAGGATGTGCCCAAGAGAGAAGAAAGAGAGGGGGCCGCCACATGGGCAGCACCTCACAGGATTGGGACCTGCAGATGGTGTCAGCATGGCGAGGGTAGTGGGCAGGTGAAGGGCCTGCAATAGACCCTGATGATGGCGCGGTACAGGCGGGTCAGGACAGCAGGATGTACAGGAATACGGCGCAGGACACGTGGCTGGGAAGAGGACCTGGCAGAGGCGCAGATATGGCAGGATGTGCAGGCCCAGATATGGAGCAGCAAATATGGCTGTCAGTGGGCAGAAGGCAGGCCTTATATAGGCTGGATCCTTGCCTTGAATGGAGGGCCAAAGGGCCCTGGAAGTTTGGGCCAAAAGCCCTGGGTTGTGTGCCCTTTAAGGGCTGGACCAGCCACAGACTGGTCGGCCAGTCTGCTGCAGGCTGGTCGGTATTTTGCCAGCCCCCTTGGGGCCTATATAAAGAGGCCACTAGGCCTCATTCAATCATCTAACAGTTCAGCAGAACCAGCAGCAGACAGGAGCAGCCAGAAGACATCTTCTTGGGCCTCATCTTGGAGGTGAAGGAGAGTAGAAGGCGTGCTGCAGACTGAGCTCTCAAGGGCTGAACCTTGGCTGTCTCTCAGGGCAGCAAGGTGTTGTGATCTGGATGGAAAGTTTACAGAAGCTCCAGGTGGAGCATGTGGGCTCGAGTCTAGAGATAGCCAGCAGATAGGAGAAGGACCTTGTGGTAAGATCAAAGGACCACATCATTGGTGGGACTCTGGATCTGTCTCTTTTGTATTGTGTCCATAGTTGTGGACGGAAATATATATTTTGGTGGTTTCTCTATCTGGTTGGTTCATTGTCTATTGATGAGTCCGCACATCTATTGAATGCACATAAGTAAAGAAGTTTGTGATTCCACACCCACACCGCACACTGTGTGAGCTCTTGGGCATTACTATAAGTCTTCGGCTGCGTGTACCCTCTCTTGGGTATTTTCTAACACTTAGGATTCACTGTCTTTCATAAGAAATCAGTGCGGGAT